>NC_079172.1:75113222-75182962 GCF_947568905.1 Ostrea edulis | reverse complement strand
AACATAAATTCTAATGAACTTTAAATTTTAATTTTTTTTGGCTCAAAAGTTGGAGGAGACAGCTGCCTCCTCCGCCTCCATGTAATTTACGGCCCTGAATGGTTGCCATAACTGGAAATTAACATATATTTATCCGTTGATATGTAAACATAGTATACAGTACTAGGTCATAAGTAAGTTCCCAAAGAAAATGTTCACTATATATTTAATACAAAACCATATACTTTTAAACAATTTTTCTGACCGCATTTCTTCATCAATTTTGATGAAATAAAAAGCACTGATCTCAGAAGTATTCAAAGTAGCATATAATAATTTAAGAATAAGTATATGATAATATATTGTAAAGATATGACGATTTTAACACGAATCTTAATTTGAGAGTATATACTATTTATATAAGTATGTGTAATTTGGGGGGGGGGGGGTGTAAGAGAAGATTTTGAAAAAAAGATAGATTTGCATTAAATATATAGAGAAAATTCTCTTTGTGAACTTACTTATGGCCAACTACTGTAGTAAGGAATACCGTTATGTACAGAAATGAAACGTACGTTACAAGCCAGAGCAGGTATTTTATATTTCATTATCAGTGGTATATAAAAGGTACGCATAACAACAGATTTTTTGATGAAGTTCGATAGCATGAATGAGTTAAAAAATGATAAGTTCTATTGTGTGTTTTTCAAATTGGTAAATCGCAGAGCTCAGATAAGGTGCGTATCAGCGTAAATACTCATTAAATTTTACCAAATACGCATTTAAGTTGAAAATCATGCGTATAATTACTCATTAGCGAATGTAAATACGCTTTACACTCCCAAAGTAATGCTTATTAGTCCACGTATTTGTGATACATGTAGTATGATATAAATATGAAATATCAGTTGTAAATGATGGTTTTCCTATTAGATATGATGTTTCAATGTGGTCCTATCAAATCCTTTACAAATACGACATATAGCTTGAGAATTGTGAATAAAGACGATAGAGCATTTATATAAAAAATTATCCACCATTTTTTCTGCTTGTCAAGATGTTTTGAGAAGCCAATAAACTTTCAATTTGTGATTCCGACCTTCTTCCTTTGAAAAACGATGATACCCCCTGGTCAACGGATATTTATTGTTAAGGCAATACTAGTTATACTTGATGATTATGATAGCCCCATATAGACAATTTCATCTCTATTCATATTTGCAGAAAATGTCACTCAACAGTGCGGAAAGTCGACACATACACACACACACATATATACCAAAATTAAGTATGGAAAATGAGTTTTGCAAACGTGAAATGTACGTTATGTGTGCGTTATCCGTTTTGGAACCCCATGAGTGCAGAATGTGTATGATTTCCTTTATGTCTGAGTTTATAATGTTTGACAACAATATCTTAACACGGTTTCCATTGATGTTTTCAATATTCTGGCAGCATAATTTCGTATCAGACATTACACGTATTGATAGAGACACTAATGCAATATCACCTTTCAAAAATGAATACATGGTCTCAGCGAAGCGTACATTGTGTTAATTTACTTGGTATTGAGGGAGCTTATGTTTGACATTGTGTAAAAAATGAAACGCATTATAATTACATGCATATAATTATATTTGTCTTGTCTTTTCTGCAAACATTTAGCAATATGAATAAGTATAGAAGGACAGTTTTGGAATTCTTTAATTGTTTTTTCAGAATAAAGATTTGTGTACATTAACTGAGAATTTATCTATCTATCTATCTATCTATATAAATATATATATATATATATATATATATATATATATATATATATATATATCCAAATTGTGTTTTTAAAAAAAATCACAGTGTCCGGTATAAAATATTAAAAGAAATAGAATAAACAGTACACAAAGTATATATATATATCAGCATAAAAAGAATTCTGAGTTTTAGCTAAACACTATGTATTATATATATATATATATATATATATATATATATATATATATATAATTTTGCTTTATCCAACGATGAGAATTTCATGCCATTTCATGAAGGCCATAATGCTGATCCCTTTATTTGTGTATGGATCAGTCATTAAAACCTTTTTTTCTTTAAGCATGAGATGGTTGAACTGTAAGATGCGAATTGTAAGTGACTGCTCAAAGAAAAAATATATGCATCAAAGTATAAAATTCCGCTAAAAATCTGTATAATGTTATTTAGATTACGGACAGAAAGTCACAAAATCCGTAGAACAAAAAGTCACAGGACAAAAAGTCACAATGATGACTTTTGATTAGATAGGACAGATAGGATAAAAAGTCACAATATATTGACAAAGTCACAATTGTGACAATGTAATCAAAGTCACAATTTATTGTGACTTACACTTACAGTTACTAAGTGTAACTCTAAGCTACTGTAATACTTACACTTACAGATTTATTGACAAAGTCACAATTGTGACAATGTAATCAAAGTCACAATTTATTGATTAGATAGGACAGATAGGATAAAAAGTCACAATGATGACTTTTGATTAGATGGGATAAAAAGTCACGGGACAAAACCTCACTGGACTAAAAGTCACAAAAATGCTCACTAAACCTGTTGTTCAGACACCAGACAACAAGAAACAAGCCAGCTTTGTGATATCACAGTTGTTTTCAATGAATTATATAGTTAAATTTAATGCTGAGAAGTGATTGATTTCATTTATCATATTTTTGATCCCAATAAAGGCCATTAATTATTGAAAGTAAATGATACAACTTGACTCTTTGAAGACACCCTATTGTGTATACACAGCTACCAACACATGACCCCCATATCCTGTTACTGTAGCCTGTTTAACACCCCTTTGTGTATACACAACTACTGACAGAAGACCCTGTTTATTGAAACCCTATATAAACCTCCAATGACACCTCAGGCATTTGGTATTTTGCTATTTGTATACATGAAATATGTATGATTTGATGAGAAATATAAATTTCTTTGTGCTATATGGAATATAGTCAAATGTATATTAATGAGGGGGAAAAAAGAAATAATGATACATAAATAAGTCAGTGATTTCAATGCATTGCTCTATAATAAAATGGTTTTTTAATAAGCAAACAATTTACCACTTTGTAACCACTATCATATTTATACAAGTCAGGACGTTAGCCATAAGAAAAATATGAATTTTTGAATCATTCATAGTTTCCATATGTTTCCAGCTCTAGCCACGTGAAGGCCTCCTTTCTGTAGAGACATAATTTCTGTTTTTGAAATGAAAAATTTATAGCCAAAGGACCAAAACCATGAAGAGTAGAACATACAAAAAAAATATATCAAAAATAAATAAATTTTGTGATACTAACATTAATCAATTTCAGTTGTTGATAATTTGTTTTTCTACTGTGTGAAATAAAATTAGTGAAGCGTAATAACCAAAACCATAAAGAATGTAGTGGACAACAATGTAAATTACACAAAAAAAAATCTAAGGTATTTCATTAACATAATACAATTTTTCTGTTTGTAAAAAAGAAAGTATTAAAGTCAAAGGACCAAAGCCATAAAAATGCACTAGATAAAAAAATGTAAATACTATATTTGTACAATAACATTATTATAGAATTACAAACATTTAATGAAACAACTGAATTTCTTCCTAACCTACACAAGATCAAGCTGTATTCACTGGACACACCCGTCTGTCGGGGGAGGAATAAGCCTGAAAGTAACCCTACTCTAAGTTCTAACCTACACAAGATCAAGCTGTATTCACTGGACACACCCGTCTGTCGGGGGAGGAATAAGCCTGAAAGTAACCCTACTCTAAGTTCTAACCTACATATTCATTTTTTTAAATTATAATGTAGTAAATTTTGAGAACTTAGAGCAGGGTTACTTTCAGGCTTATTCCTACCCCGCCAGACGGGTGTGTCCAGTGAATACAGCTTGATCTTGTGTAGGTTAGAACTTTGAGTAGGGTTACTTTCAGGCTTATTACTCACCCATTCCATTTGCATTTTGTTAATTTTAATGTTCATATGTTCTGCCCTTTAGCTGCATAACTTTTTTTATGCTAATATAATGTTACAAATGTTGTTTTTTTTTCAATTATGAATCTCATATGGACATGGTCTTTTAAAATTCTCTAAATATTTATTTTTTTGTTTTGTTGTAATGGTTTTTGTTGGCATCCTCTTTTTCCCAAACAAGGATATTGTAATGAAATATATAATCTTAATGATTTTTATATGAAACGGATTGTTTTATTTTGAAAAAAAATTATAATTATGTAATACTGAAATATTTTTTATGGTATTAAGTGTTTATATTCCTATCTCTTTTCATCTATTGATCTGTTCTTTTTATGGTCAAGGTCCTAAAATATTTCATTGCTTCATTTAAAAAACAAACTAAAGATGTTTCGTGTATTTTTAATTTTTGTCTCTCGTATTTATAGTTTTGGTCCTTTGGTTTCGATATTTTTATCTAACATGAGCAGAAAATGACATGCCAATGAAATTCTTGTTTGTAAATGTAAAACTAAAGATGTTTTAAATTTTTGTCTCTTATATTTTTGATAGTTTGGTTTCCTTTGGTTTCAATATTTTTTATTTAACATAAGCAAAAAATAAATTATAAATGTAAATTTACAGATGTTTTATGTGTTTTAAATTTTTGTATTTTGTGTTCTTCATGATTTTGGTCCTTTGGCTTTAAATTTTTCATTTCAAAAAAAAAAGAAATTATGGCTCTACAGAAAGGAGGCCTCCACGTGGCTAGAGCTGGGAACATATGGAAACTATGTATGTTTAAATAAATTTCAAATTCATGTTTTCCTTATGGCTAACTTCTTTATTTATATTAGTGTGTATTTGTGTGTATTTGTCTTGCAAGAAAATTATTTAATCACTTAAATTACATACTCATGCCTGCCTTTGAGATTAAAAAGTGTTTGAAATAATTAAATACTGGTATTAAATTCATGATATTTAATTTAAAAAAAATTAAAAATCCATTGAATTCATTTTGGTGACAAAATGACAGGTGATGGGGCATCAACTCATATTAAAAAATAAAAAAAATATACATATATATGAATTTATAAACTTAGAAAAACCCACCATCATTTAAACTACATCATCGTCTTTAATTTGATCGGGCGTGGTATACCTTATAATACGTCACAAGCAATGGCGCCGGCAAATGGCGCCGGATGTATTGGATTTTTCTATGAATTGGCTGTATAACGGTAACGGTACCAATTCAGTGTACCATTTTTTCCAGATAACCATTTCTCAACCCATCTAAGAGGATATCCTGTGTATATTATCGCAGTATTGGGTATAGTGTACTTTTTTCTGGGTATAGCACTTTTTTGGGGGTATTGCACAGATTCCAGTAACCCATGTCGTATCTACCTGGATGATCGAAACAAAAATTATTCTTATGTGAAAACATTTAAGGAATGGTATTTTCTTACGGAATTTATTTGAAAAACGAACTTTGAAAATCGTTTCAGTTGACCTTTAAGGACCCTTTCAAATGTCACATTATATACGTTCATGTAATGTGAATACATTTATAAGGATTAGCAATATCTCTATGTTAGGACATTTATTTGAGAAATACATGTGTTTGCTGTTTATAATGTGGGGGATATATATATGAATAATGAAAGCATAGGGTAATATCATGTGTAATTATTTTCACAGTGAGCATGTTATACACAAGTTGTTATCAAAAATGAAATGAAAGCACATGGAAATACAGCTTTTGCTTAAGTGCAATTTGCATAATGCAGAAAATTATTGTGAAATATAATAATGTAGGAGAGATGTACAATTTACAACCAGTATGTGTGCTTCCTTTACAAATCCAGTGCCCTATTGCTGAATTTAGTCCCATTGAATATATTCAGCATAATATCTATAGAACTCACTTTTCAGTATCACTTGAAAACATAATTTCTAAATATAATATTTTGGTATTGCGCAATCTATGTCCGATATGTAATCAGGCTCTTGAGTCTCGCTCACTGAATGAGCTTTTTCTCTTTCCTCAATATGAAAAAACAACATCACATATCCTATTAAAAATGAATCATATTATAGGATTTAAAATGAGAGAGGAAAGGGGCAGGAAATGCTCTATTGTGTAAATATAAAGTAAGGAACTTGGGATTTTTTTGTTGCTCATTTCTTGGGCAGTCTTCAGTTCCTATTAATAAACATCAGATTGTTATCATCAGTGCCTGTGGATTATGTGCAGCTTATTCATCTGTGGTTCTGTGGTGTCAGCGTCATGCTTTGAACTCCATTGATTAATTGATGGGAGAATCCTCCCTACTCAGAAGGAGTTTCATTCCAAACTGCCTCATCCTAAGAGTAATTCTTTAATACCGATTTGAAAACTTGCAATGTTCAGTGAATTGAATTCTGATTTGATCTTGATTTGAACATATTTTATTATCTAGATGTTATAACAAAAGGATTGAGCACAAGTTCTTAAAACTTACAACACCCTCTCCTAATTGAATTCTAATGCATCTAATAATTTGAATGATGGAATTAAAGAATACTTGTTCTTGGTTTTCAGTTGATCTATTCTATTATGTACAAACCAACTGATCTGGGGAGAAACGTCAGTCTGCATTATAACTGTTAAATTATATCACTTGTACTGTAGATCACTTTTTATAACTGTTAAATATCATTTGTACTGTAGATCACTTTATATAACTGTTAAATATCATTTGTACCGTAGATCACTTTATATAACTGTTAAATTATATCATTTGTACTGCAGATCACTTTATATAACTGTTAAATTATATCATTTGTACTGCAGATCACTTTTTATAACTGTTAAATATCACTTGTACTGTAGATCAATTTTTATAACTGTAAAATATCATGTGTACTGTAGATCACTTTATATAACTGTTAAATATCACTTGTACTGTAGATCACTTTTTATAACTGTTAAATATCATTTGTGCAGTAGATCACTTTATATAACTGTTAAATTATATCACTTGTACTGTAGATCACTTTTTATAACTGTTAAATATCATTTGTTCTGTAGATCACTTTTTTCTTTATGGAGTAAAATTTTCATGGTTTGAGAAAAAAATAGCATTTTTGTCAGTTTGTGAGCATTTGATTTCAATGTAGAAGAGTTGTCTCTCTTTCAGGTAGTTCTCCTGTTGTGGAATTATTTTTTTTTTAATGATGGATCTGTATCTATTTTTCAGTGTAGACAGATTATCTCTATTCAATCTTATTTATTATTTTTATCGGAAAAAAAATAAAGCTGAACGAGAATTTTCACATCTATAAATCCGAAAACGCAACCTATTCATATGCACCTGAAAACAAATAATTTAATGTATGGATACTCAGTGGGGAAGCTATTCAAATTTTTGAAATTATTAATTCAGTGAATAAATTGGAATCAAACATTCTTTTTGAAGAATTTATTGATGTGTAAAACCCCAGACATTTTACTCACAAACTTAACATAAAGTGCAGTTTGTGAGTAAAATGTCCAGAATGTTTAAACCTATATTAAGGTTGGATTTTGTAACAATAAGAACACAGGCAATATGATAATTGACTTGCTTTTATGGATTTTGATAGAATCTTCACTGAATGATACTTAATCTTCAACAGGTTACTACTGCCGTACGAGCGATACGATAAAGGCCGCAACATCGAGAAGAAGCAGTCCAAGCAGCCAAAAGACGAGCCAGTCGTTAAAGAAGAGGAGTTCGCAAGTGTAGCACCTCCGGACGACATCCTGATCAAACCCAGACGGGTATGTCCTCTTCCTCATTGTCTGAACTGGTGTCAGTTACCTAGATCTCTTGTCTCAGTGTATGTGTCGTTTAGTTTTCCCAGGGGGAAACACTTAAAAATGGCATTAAGAGGATGTAATATTCTGAAAGACAAACTGCATACCTAGATATTGCTAGGGCTGCCACAATTCAGATGATTTTTTTTTAATTTGGTTCAATTTCTGTTATAAACCTCATATTAATTTCAATTTCCTTTTCAATTCCAATAAAACATTAAAAAATGTCCGTAATTGACAAAAAGTAATGGTTTATTTTATTTTTTTGTTGTTTGTGGGATTATGAAGACCAAACAACAATACAAAGTGTGCCTTCATAGAAATTTAAAATAATTATACATTGGGGATTTCATCATAGAATTTAATGGCCATGTTATATGGTGCATACATGTAAGTATATATACATGTATGATATTCAGAGCAGAATTAAATGAAAATCCGCAGAAGGAGCAGTCTAAATAACAACATTGGCATCATTGTTTACTGACTTTCAGATAATTATGATAGCCCTTGTTATAGCCTCCACAATCACTCTGTCTCTTCATCATTTTATCTTTTTGCCTTTCCAATTTACTTTGATTGTCATGGTCGTGACTTTGCGATGGAGAGACAACAAAAGCTCATAATTAGAACAAAAGTTTCTTGTGACCCAGTGATGTGTTTTGACCTTGAATGACAATTAGCTACATGAGATGAATGTCATAGGTAAACAGAAGTTTACCAAAAGTCCACAATCCAGCAATGGAAAGACTTGAGATTTTCATTCTTGGCTAACAGGTTGCTTATGACAAAACTAGTTAGAAACATTTATCTAGGTCAAAACTTAACAACTGAAGTGAATAGAGGCACATATTTGGCATGAAGGTTGCTAAAAGTGTGTCATGAACCCTGATCAAGGTGAACACAGAAGGTCATGATCCTGAACCAAGGTCACATAGTGAAGTTCAAAGAATCTGGTACAGAGATTTTCAAGACCGTAACTTTGTTAGGAAAGTGGTCATGCAGTTTGTGATTAGAATGTATTTTGAAAATAGTCTCCACATAAGTTTTTGTTGCCATGTGACATACCCCTGGAATGCCCTTGAACTGTAGAGTTCAAATATGGTTACTGAGCATAATATTCCAATTTTTTGCCAGTACAAATAAAATGGAGAGTTTATACAAACATGTTAATAGCAGTAGGTTTAAATTATGGTCAGAATTAGAGCCAAATTAAAGAATTAGTGAACATAGATTTATGTATTTTTTTTTTTTTACTTCTCTTTTGTGCATTATGTATTCATTGTATGACTCAATTTCAGTTTTGTTGCCTTTGTAACCTGTCTTTTGCATAGTTCTCTCCCTTTCCCACTCATTATGACTTTTGTTTTAAGTAAACTTATCTAGCATATTCCACAAATGCTTGCAAAAGTACTTTCTACAAATGCTTGGAGAAAAAATGCAACTTTTCAAAAATGTTTCTATTCAGCATGACTTTACGCAGGAATTCTTGAAATACTTAATTTAATTTTGGGAAATACGTAAATACCCTTCTTCATTTTCCTAAGAATACACATACTGCATCTAGTTAGGCCAATTCAACTTAACTAGAAGATTATCATCCAGGGCCTCCGTGGCCGAGTGGTTAGAGCATTGCACTCAAAATCACACGGCCTCTCACCTCTGTCGGCGCGGGTTCCAATCCCACTCACGCCAGTAAGTGAGAAAGTTTCCCAGTTTACTTTCGGAAGGTCGGTGGTCTCTTCCCAGGTACATTGTATCTGGGTTCTCTCTTCCACCAAAAACAATATCATCCAGGGTTAGTAAAAAGTATGAGGTGGGTGGGAGGATTTTATTTTTTAATTTTTATTTTCTGAGAAAAATATTAAAGAGAAACGATTTTTTTTCCAAAGATGCGCATCATTTAATGCCAGATGGATATTAATCTATGCTATTTTCACAGATGAATTCCCGGTTAAGCTTTAATTTCAAACAGAAATATACCAAACTTCTTCAAGAATTACACCTGTAAGGACGCAAAAAATTAAGAAAATCAAATAGGTCTATTTTCTTCACGTGGCTTTTCACGTTGCTATACCAGAAATGTAAACAAGAAGTGTAAATACCGGAGTCGGCGGGGATGATAATCTATCAATTAAGTTGAATTGGCCTTGCTGTAGAGTAACTTTAAATGTATTATTTTTCACGAACTTTCTCCAAGAAATTATATTTTAGAAATATTGCCAGTTAGTCATATTCTATTCTTCGGGCATGGTCTTGGATCACTAAGATTAAAATTAAAATTCCTTTATGAGATCTAGTGCTTCCTATCCACAGTCAAAAGTCAAAATTTGGTCTGACCATATTTACTTTGTTCAAATGCAGATTTTGATGTTTAGTTCCATGCTTTTCTGTTTGCATGCTGGTAAGTGCTGGTTTCTTTATACTAACAGAGATTTAAAACCACTCTGACGCTCAGACAAAGGGCCGAGCAGTGGGAACAAATCCGAAAGCTTAAGGAGAGGCAAAAAGTCTTCAAAGTAGGTCACAGTCCTCCCTGTGATGAAGCTGATCAGAATCCTCAGCAAATTACTGTAAAATCACTCATTTTCCTGGTGGTGTGAACCTCATCATGTTGTTGGTATATAGACACATCCACAAATGGGAATCCGCCGGGGACAGGGGAAATTGAACCAGCACAGAGAAATGCTTAACCACAAATTCAAGATTCCCAAGCATATTTCTTCTATGTATTTTTTTTTCTTTTAAATCTCAACAAAACTGATCCCATGAAAGTTAGTGATTTTATAGTAAGGTATCTGGTTCTTGTTTTCTTCACGTGTTCAAGAATTTTTCTCCTTAAACTGTAAATTCATGCAACTGTAAAACCCTTCTTCAGAGTTATTACAGAAATTATAACTTGTAGAGACTATACAAAATAGTGTTTAAAATTTCCCAGTGTAACTTAACAATACATGTTACACCTCTGAAGAATACTGTATGTATTCAATATCATTATATTTACAAGGTTCATGAAACTTTCAATCCCCTATTGACAAATAACTTTCTGAAAGTCGCTTTCTAAAATTAACTGAACTTTGGTCTTTTTATGATTGACTCATCTTTGACCTTTTTTCCAGGGAAGAAAACCAGGTAGGCCAAGAACAGTGAAGAATCTCCTGGACAGCTCTGAAAAAGAAAAGACACAAATTCTAACATTCAAAAACATCAAAAGTGAGTCTGTCATTAAGGAGGAGATGGAGGAACCTGTGGAGGAGAGGGTCGAGGGGTCAGTTAAAATCAAGGAGGAGGTGGAGAGTGTCTTAGACAGTGATTCCCACTCCAGTGTGTCAAGTGTGTTCAGCCAATCAAAACTCTTCCAGCAGAACTCTTTACAAGGATCATCTAGTTCTAGTATGAGTCACTCCAGGTCCTCAGAGAGAGGAACTCCTAACATCCCGGTACCACAGGCAGCTATGTTTTACCCACAGACTTTTATTCCCCTGGGTGGACTTCACCCAATGGGACTACCCCTTATGAATCAGCTACCCATGGGGATGCCAAGATTTTATCATCATCCGTCACAGAGTCCAACCTCAGCTGACAAGCAGCATTCATATCGTCCAAACATTCTCAGAAATTCACAGAAAACGACGGAGAGCCGCCCAGCTCATGTCCTATCCAAACAGTCAAGCTTTCCCTCCTCTCAGTCCCTGGATCCTGTTACATCATCATCACATACTCAGGGTCGGCAATCAAGAAGCATGTCCCCGGCTTCAACAGCGAGGTCTTCCCCCCAAACTCTAATGGTGCCCCCAGCCCACTCCAATGGACTCAAGAGGTCTTACTCATCAAATCCACTCCACGGTCCTAATGCTTCAGGAGCAAATTTTGCTGCCAATAAGTCATTGTTGTTTGATTTTGAAAGTCCCAAACGTCAAAAGTTGGACACCTCTACTGACAGCAAAAGAGAGTGCTCTGATGAGCCTACTGATTTAAGTATGAAAACTCTGAAAAAGAGAGCGACTACAGAAACTGGTGAAGGGAGCTTTACTCCCAGTCAATCATGGGAGATTTCTGAAAATCCAGCCAAGCGGGAGAGGTCGCCTGCCCAGAGTCGGCCCCCGGTCCAGACTAGTCCAGCAGGATTGGAACATCCGAGTGATATTCCCCCTAGTGTGTTCAGTAAACATCCATCTTCTGTGTTCAGTCCAGCCACTTTTCCGAGTAGCAATATGGTGGAACTTGGAAAAGTACCATCATCCTCTTCACAATCTCAGGACAGACCAAAATCCATTAAACAGGAAGATAAGTCTCAGGAACCTCGACTATCCAAGAGTGCTATCAGGGTGAGTATTGAACCATGACAGAACGTCAGGTTTTATCTTCTGAACCGTGACAGACATAGGTAAGGTTTTATCTTCTGAACCGTGACGGACATAGGTCAGGTTTTATCTTCTGAACCGTGACAGACATAGGTAAGGTTTTATCTTCTGAACCGTGACGGACATAGGTAAGGTTTTATCTTCTGAACCGTAACAGACATAGGTCAGGTTTTATCTTGTGAACCGTAACAGACATAGGTCAGGTTTTATCTTGTGAACCGTAACAGACATAGGTCAGGTTTTATCTTGTGAACCGTAACAGACATAGGTCAGCTTTTATCTTCAAGGCTTTTATTTTGGGGTGATTTTGTTTGAGTACAAACTGTAGATAGGAACTTTAACATATATGTAGATCACGTTTCAATTTCAAGGCTTTTAGCTCAATTTAGCCATAAGCTCACCTGTTACATGTATCCATTGTCCATCCATCTGTCTGTAAATTTGACACATTTTTTACTTCTCTAGAACCACGGGGCCAATTTCAACCAAACTTGCCATAAAGCATCATAGGGTAAAGGGGATTCAAAATTGTTCAAATGAAAGGTCATACCCCTTTCAAAGGGGAACTAATTTAGAAATAGTGAAAATATGGTGGCATCTTTTTAAAATTTTCTTCTCAAGAACCACTAGACATGAAAATTTTAAATTCATGTGAATGCTTCCTTAAAGAATGTAGATTCAAAATTGGTAAATTTATGGTCCCCAGGGATAAGGTGGGTCCGTTTTACATGGGATATATATGGAAAAAAATATCTTTCAAAATCTTCTTAGTATTGCATCCTCAGGTAGTTCAGATTCAAGTTAATTCAAATCCTGCGCTTGAAATGGGAAGGGGAGAAGGGTTGGGTAGTGCCCCAATAACTTTTACATCAGAATAAATCTTTTTTCAAAATTCTCAAGAGCAGCAGGGCCAGCATTGTTGCAAACCAGAATAAAACAATAACCCGTGGTTTGTGACGATTACTCACATTATTAAGTACATGCAGATTCAATGTTGTGTGGATTCAACTTTTGTTACATCATGACCCCGTTTGGCTTAGGGGGGGTCATAATAACGAGATCATCAAAGCATTTGTATTGAGCTCCAAATCAAATTTTGTTAGCAATAATTCCACCACATTAAAGCACCCATAAATTGATTTAATTGATGCAAGCATCAAATTAAATTATTATACCCCCCCCCCCGCAAACGAAGTTAATTAATTATTGCTCTCATTGATTGAATTAATGCATGCATCAAATTAATTATTGCTCTCATTGATTGAATTAATGCATGCATCAAATTAATTATTGCTCTCATTGATTGAATTAATGCATGCATAAAATTAATTATTGCTCTCATTGATTGAATTAATGCATGCATCAAATTAATTATTGCTCTCATTGATTGAATTAATGCATGCATTAAATTAATTATTGCTCTCATTGATTGAATTAATGCATGCATAAAATTAATTATTGCTCTCATTGAAGCATCAAATTAAATTATTATACCCCCCCCCCCCCCCCCCCCCCCCCCCCCCCCGCAAACGAAGTTAATTAATTATTGCTCTCATTGATTGAATTAATGCATGCATCAAATTAATTATTGCTCTCATTGATTGAATTAATGCAAGCATCAAATTAATTATTGCTCTCATTGATTGAATTAATGCATGCATCAAATTAATTATTGCTCTCATTGATTGAATTAATGCATGCATCAAATTAATTATTGCTCTCATTGAAGCATCAAATTAAATTATTATACCCCCCCCCCCCCCCCGCAAACGAAGTTAATTAATTATTGCTCTCATTGATTGAATTAATGCATGCATCAAATTAATTATTGCTCTCATTGATTGAATTAATGCAAGCATCAAATTAATTATTGCTCTCATTGATTGAATTAATGCATGCATCAAATTAATTATTGCTCTCATTGATTGAATTAATGCATGCATCAAATTAATTATTGCTCTCATTGAAGCATCAAATTAAATTATTATACCCCCCCCCCCCCCCCCCCCCCCCCCCCCCGCAAACGAAGTTAATTAATTATTGCTCTCATTGATTGAATTAATGCATGCATCAAATTAATTATTGCTCTCATTGATTGAATTAATGCATGCATCAAATTAATTATTGCTCTCATTGAAGCATCAAATTAAATTATTATAACCCCCCCCCCCGCAAACGAAGTTAATTAATTATTGCTCTCATTGATTGAATTAATGCAAGCATCAAATCAATTATTATACCCCCCGCAAACGAAGCATCAAATTAATTATTATACCCCCCGCAAACGAAGCATCAAATTAATTATTATAACACCCCCACCCCCCACAAACGAAGTTAATTAATTATTGCTCTCATTGATTGAATTAATGCATGCATCTAATAAATTATTGCTCTCATTGATTGAATTAATGCATGCATCAAATCAATATTTTCTCTCATTGATTGAATTAATGCATGCATCTAATCAATTCTTTCTCTCATTGATTGAATTAATGCAAGCATCAAATCAATTATTGCTCTCATTGATTGAATTAATGCATGCATCAAATCAATATTTTCTCTCATTGATTGAATTAATGCATGCATCTAATCAATTCTTTCTCTCATTGATTGAATTGATGTGCACATCATATTCTTATGAGAGCAATATTGGATTTGATGTGGACATCAATTCAATTATTGTGTATAATAATTGGATTGATGATACCTTCAAATAATTAAAGATATCTTTAATTATTTGAGTTTATGTTTATTTAACCCCCTCTCTCTCTCTCTCTCTCTCTCTCTCTCTCTCTCTCTCTCTCTCTCTATATATATATATATATGAGACTTTGTATATGGATATAGGGCTCACGGCGGGTGTGACCGGTCGACAGGGGATGCTTACTCCTCCTAGGAACCTGATCCCACCTCTGGTGTGTCCAGGGGTCCGTGTTTGCCCAACTATCTATTTTGCATTGCTTGTAGGAGTTATGAGGTTGATCACTGTTCGGTTATCTTCACCTTTCATATGGTAGTTCACAGAAGATTTCGAAATCAAATTCCACAATTGAAAAAACTGCTATATACCTTACTTATCCCATTGTATTACAGTTTAAAGGGACAACACATTTTGATTACTGTGAAGATAATTTACATCATTGTTCTCGCTGTGTTTATTTCAGGGTTCCGAGTCTTTGAGTCAGAACATGAAGGTCAATCTACCTGAGCTCCCACCTGGAATGGTCCATCCCGCCTTCTTACACCCAATGATGCGTCCCTCAGTGCCTCTCCCCCAGGCTGGGTACTTCCCGATCCCCCTACAGCTACAACATCTGTATCAGGCTCAGCTCCGAGCTAGTGCTGCCTACGATGGCCTGCTACAACGAGATCACAATGCATTTAATGGCAGTCCCCTCTCTATGTTCGTTCCCCAAATGCCACTGTATTCACAGAGAGAGAAAAAGTGACCATGTGCAATGTTTATTATCAGTACCCAGAGCTTTTGATAAACAGAATATTGGAACTTTCAAGTACTTTATGAAGAGAAATGTGATATACCTCATTTACATAGATAGTATTCTCATTGCCTGTTGTATAACAGTCGAGATGAAGTACATTGTCATTTATTCCAAAGGAAACACAGAAAAACTGTCAGATGCTGTGGAAGTCGTCATTTCTCGACATTTACCGGTACTTATGTGTCATCCAAATTTCCTCAAGAATATGGCAAAATATGTGCGGCGATGGGTTTTTTCTGCTACACCTGATGGTTCATTTAGAGATGTACTATATTGTGAGGGTTCAATATTTTTGTTACTATTGTCACCTGTTTATCATGTTTAAATGTATGTTGAATTTTCTATTGTCATATATATTATATGTATGCATGTAGCATTTCTTGTTTTTTGTTTAATTTTTTTATATATATATATATAAAATGTTGATACTAATTATACCAGCATAATACACAGATTCCGATGCTTTAGAACGAGTTTAGTTTGTAGAAATTGTTTGGTTGATGATGAGATTAGAAGGGCTGAAAGCTGTTATCAATAAAGCAAAACTCGCATAGGTCTGTTAAATTACCATGGCAACTGATGTCTATTATGTGCACAGTACGATGAAACTTGCATGTAGAATAAAGTACATGTCAAGAATAAAAACACGCAGTATAAATTACAGAGCAAAAACAATGCTGAAACCAATTTACACGTAATTATTATCAGTATGAAAGGTTTGTATAGTACAGTTTTTGGGTTTTTTTTGTTTTAGCAAATTTAAAAGTCATGTCGATAAGCAATTGCAAAATAGAAGAAATTCAGTGAATTTATCTTTCATTCTCTCTCCCTCTCCACTCCACGAACCCTGTTGAGAGTGAGGAATCTAGAAGAGAATACATGTTATTGTATAGGCAAGATATGTACTATAAACGGCAGTTATATGGACATTTATAAAAATTTATCTAACACCCTCATTCGAATTGTGCAAAAACCTTTTTGAGAGAGAATATCAGCATGTCCCCATACCACTTGTCTAGTATCTTGTATACAAAACTTTCATGTTTAAGGGGACGTAACTGAAAAGAATTTTTGTTCTCATAGCTCACCCCTGCCCATACAACGCAGGTCTAATGATTAGAAATGGTCCTCACTTTACACGTTTTATCAATTTTCTCTCTCACAATGAAATGCTGTAGTTCTACGTTGTACACAGAAGAAATGGAATTCTTACAGACCACATGCAGTTAAAGCTTTTGGTATTCTCTTTAGTGTTTATTACTGTTAACCTTAATTAGTATAGATTTTATATTTAACTTTATTTGCCCTTATAGCTTACAACTGAATGAGTCCCAAAAAACATGCAACAAGAAATATTGTAACATAATTTTTTTGTCTTTCTTGGAGTCTCTATTGTTTAATTTTTCTGTGGTTTTTTTTAGGTGTTTTTTTTTGGTGGTTTTTTTTTTGATGTATGACATATTTTACCAGATCTGCCTTGCCTTAAGTTCTATGGAGAAAATTAAGAACTAACAATTCAGCAATAATCGGATTCAGGAGGACATATGATATTACTGAGAATTTAAGGTGATATGCCTATGAAGTGCAATTTTCATATAAAATCATTACAGGTGGTTACCATATCAAATCTTTGTGTCCCTGCAAAACTTTAAGTGGCTAAAGTCTAAAAATCAATAAACTCCATCAAAATTGAAACGGTGTATCCATACTTGATATATATATATATATATATCTACATCTCATCTGTATATTTTGTTTTGCAACAAAACTGAGTAACAGAAAATAAAGAAATCAAAATAAGGAACCAATTTTTGTATTATTTCCTTAAAGGAGCATGCGGTAAGCAGGGATGATTTTTGATGCAGTGAAATTATCAGTGACTGGAGGCAATTACAGCAAAAATCATTGTCAAAAGGCGATTTAATATCTTTCTGACATTTGCTGTCTGTGAAACAGAGACTCGCACAACTTGTTGATTGGCCTATTTTGAAATTGATTAGCAGATTTTCCTTTGCAGTTAAGATCATATGCTGTGTGTATTGTATTCTCTCAAGTATATCGCAACAATTTAATATCAGACCAGAGCACATTCTTTTAGCATTTAATAAAAATTCAACTTTGTTAATGATAATTAATGAACATGTTAAGAACTTTGTTAATGATAATTATTGAACATGTTAAGAACTTTGTTAATGATAATTAATGAACATGTTAAGTATATGGCTGTTTTGAATATGTATTGATGCTAATGATTATGTAATCATGCCCTCCAGAACATACTTGAAAATTAAAACGTACTGGGGGGGGGGGGGGGGGGGGGGGGGGTAGAAATCATGACCCTTTTAGGCCAGGACAAGCCACAAAAGGGGTAGGCAGGTTCAAAGTTTTGAATAAGAAAATAAATTAAGAGTGTCTTCTCAAGAGCAGGACAAGCCCATTCACCACATCGCTCAACTGAGCCACCTTGGCCCTGCTGTTGTTCAAGATCACCACTAAAGTATAACACAGTCTTGCCATAAAGAATCTATACACAAAATATGAAAGCCCTTCCTTAAATAGTTCAGGAGATATTACATAGGGCAGAGGAGATATTAAAAGGGTCAGGTTTTTCTTAAAGTAGGTCAAACTACAAGGTCAAAAGATCAAACACTGTTGTGTGTCAATGTCTTGCCATACAAACTAGATGTGCCGGCACGACACAAATGTGCCGATACGAATGCCTCCGCCTGCAATAAAGTCAAATGTAAGAAATCCATCGAAGTATATCATTGAATGTGATATTCAGATTGTATATTACAAAACATTTAGTACAATGAAGAACTCAACAACAATCCTTTATAATATGTGTCAACAGCCATTTTCTAAGTTAAAGGGGCACAACTCAATCAAAATAAACGAACAGGAATAAAACTCATCAATATATATATATGCATACAAAATATCATTCATTTAATATCTCAAGGCTATGGAGCGCCAAATTAACATAAACTCAAATAATTGAAGATATCTTCAATTATTTGAAGATACCATCAATTCAATTATTGCTCTCTTTAATTGAATTAATGCGCGCATTAAATCAATTATTGCTCTCATCAAATGAATTATTGCTCTCATTAATTCAATTACTGCTCTCATCAATTGAATTAATGAGAGCAATAATTGATTTAATGCAAGCATCAATTCAATTATTGCTCTCATCAATTGATTTAATGTGCGCATTATATCAATTATTGCTCTCTTTAATTGAATTGTAGCGTGCATCAATTCAATTGTTGATATCATTAACTCATTTGAAGAGATCATTAATTCAATTAAAGCGCGCATCAATTCAGCTGAAGAATTAATGCTATCATCAATTCAATTAATGTGCACAATAATTTAGAATTGAAGATATCAATGACTTTAATTATTTGAAGAGATCTTTAATTAAATTGTTGCGCGCATCAAATGAATTGATGATATCTTCAAATAATGGAAGATATCTTCAATTATTTGAGTTTATGTTAATTTGGCGCTCCATACAAGGCGATAAGAAAAAAAGTCAGGAAAACTGGTTGCAACAGTAATTTTTCTAAGTTGAAGGGGCACAACCCCATCAAAAAACAACGAACCAGAACAAAATTCAAACTCGGATCTGTAACTCATCAATATACATCTGCATACAAAAAATCAATTCAATATCTCCATGCGTTTAGAAAAAGTCCAGAAAATTTGGTGATGCAGAAGGACAGAAAAGGGTAAAACTATATGCCCCTACCACTTTGTAGCGGGAACAGAAATATTAAAGCCACATCTAAAATAGTTCCTAATATACTTAATGTTTTTTCTTAAAATAGGTCAAACCCAGATTTCAAGGTCAAAGGACATGGCATGAAATGAAAGGCCTTGCCATAAGAAATTTATAAACCCTGGGATCCATGAGTTAAATGAAAGAAAGTATAAGTGAGCAAGCTCACATACCCCACGCTCCAACATTGCTTGACAATGCCTCACATACCCCACGCTCCAACATTGCTTGACAATGCCTCACATACCCCACGCTCCAACATTGCTTGACAATGCCTCACATACCCCACGCTCCAACATTGCTTGACAATGCCTCACATACCCCACGCTCCAACATTGCTTGACAATGCCTCACATACCCCACGCTCCAACATTGCTTTACAATGTCTCACATACCCCACGCTCCAACATTGCTTTACAATGCCTCACATACCCCACGCTCCAACATTGCTTGACAATGCCTCACATACCCCACGTTCCAACATTGCTTTACAATGCCTCACATACCCCACGCTCCAACATTGCTTGACAATGCCTCACATACCCCACGTTCCAACATTGCTTGACAATGCCTCACATACCCCACGCTCCAACATTGCTTGACAATGTCTCACATACCCCACGCTCCAACATTGCTTGACAATGCCTCACATAATGAATGGTAATGCTATGCATTACTGCAAGAACAAGACAGACGGGCTCGAAATTCTAAGTTCAAAGGGGGCACAACTCCCATAAAAATTTTGAATCAGAATTTCCTGGGAATATGCACATCTACAGAGTCCTTATTAACTACAAAGTTTCACAAAATTCTGTTGAGCGGTCTCAGAGGAGTTGCGCTGACAAGAACAGGAAAGACAGCCTCGAAATTCTAAGTTCAATAGAGACATAATTCCCAGAAAAATTATTGAATCAGAATTTCCTGGGGATATGCACATCTATACAGTGTGTCCTTATTAACTACAAAGTTTCACAAAATTCTGTTGAGCGGGCTAGCTCAGAGGAGTTGCGCTGACAATAAAGGGACTGATGGATGGGTCAAAAACATTAAACCCTCCGCAACCTCGGGTGTAAATATGGGCTCATACATCGGTGAAAACGTGCAATAATTAACTCAGCTACGGAGTTGCCTCGCCTCTTCATGCTCACTGGCACACACAGCCCCAATGCCACTTCTCCATTTATCCCCGACCTTGGCAATCACCCTAGCTGCACTCCAGCTTTTCCGCTTAGTTGGTCGGTTTCTTCTTCAGTAGTTCTACTACAGAGTAATCGCCATTAAATTGACGATATTGTTAACACTGCTGCTAATGAAATGAATAGCTGAATGATGATTCTAGCGAGGTAAATTCAGCGTAGGGGAGTTTACCAACTTTTCCGTGGAGGTCGCCCACTCTCCCCTTTCTATTAAACTGCTATAGATGAATAGATTAGGTCTTTTACATGTAATGGGGTAAAAAAAAAAAAAAAAGAGGATATTCACTATTTTGTTGGATATAGATTTTTTTTTTCACCCGACAGGATTTTTAAATATTTTGACGAGTGTGGATCACTTCAATTGAATTGTAGTATACATCAATTGTTGATATCAATTCATTTGAAGAGAGCAACAAATCAATTCCAACACTCACCAATTCAACAGAATACTTGATGCTATCAATAATTCAATTAATGTGTCAAATAATTCAGAATTAAAGATATCATTACTTATTTAAAGAGAAATTTAATTGAATTGTGCACATCAAATGAAATGAAGCTATCTCAAATTATTTGAGATTATGTTAATTTGGCGCTCCATACACTGAGAGTTGATATTAGCACGTAGTTCAGCTGGATTCATTCTCAACTACACGAAATAAATTTTTGAGTGCAATTTGTCTACCTGGGTGTATGTTTCCAACACGTTAGAAAAATACATAATCAGAATTCAAGTGAAATTGATCTTTTCTTTGATGGAAATAATAATTTACAAATAAGCATTTTCCATATCCGTAAAACTTCTTCCAACCTTTTGCATAGGTTCCTTTTTCATTTTGTCAACGTGCTCTAGATATTGACCTGCAGAATCATTTTGATTCATGGGAGTTGATAAACTGCTGTGATTTTTACTCTCGGATGTAAATGTGGAGTTGATATTGATAAACTGCTGTGATTTTTACTTTCAGATGTAAATGTGGAGTTGATATTGATAAACTGCTGTGATTTTTACTCTCGGTGTAAATGTGGAGTTGATATTGATAAACTGCTGTGATTTTTACTCTCGGATGTAAATGTGGAGTTGATATTGATAAACTGCTGTGATTTTTACTCTCGGATGTAAATGTGGAGTTGATATTGATAAACTGCTGTGATTTTTACTTTCGGATGTAAATGGGAGTTGATATTGATGAACTCCTGATTTTTCACTTTCAGTTGTTTATCTTAAACACAAATATTGAGTGCTCCCAAAGTCTATTGATTTAAAAGTTTTAATTTTTCAAATCGAAGTCCTATGACAGCAAAATTACAGAAGGTACACATTTAAGACTTACCCAACACAACACACAAACAGTACTTTTGTTTCTTTAACTTACAAATTTGAATCTTAAAAATTAAAAATATGGTATGTTAAATGAAGTTATCCACAGATGAGGCAAATTACACCCCAGTACAAATCTAAATTAAAAACTCAAAAATCACTGGAAACTTGTGATCCATGTAAAACTACATTTCATCAAAACAGAAATTAAAATGACAAGACTGAAGGCTGCCTATAGCAAAATGATGTGGGTCAACTCATTTGGGGTTAATGAAAAAAATACAAATAGATTAGCCACAGGAGGATCATGTGTATTATAGATCAAGAAATACAGTGGGTTAATACAAGATCTGGGCTACAGAATTATAGCACCGACAATCATAGCTCTTCCTTCATATCAATAATCATACTGTTAATAATTCTTCATACATGTATAATACAAACTTCAGGAAATACGAGTCTGCACTTCAGATATATATCACAAACATCTTGAATGTTCATAAAAGATAAAACCTTCTATGAATGGGATCTATCACATGCTGGTCACATGACTTACCACATGACTTGTGTGGTACTGTGGTTCAGTCTGTGTACAGTCAATACACAGGTAGCACTCATTATCACATTCACTTTTCAATAGCACACTGCTGACTGTCTACGTGAATTACACAGCTGACTGTCTACGTGAATTACACAGCTGACTGTCTACGTGAATTACACTGTTGACTGTCTACGTGAATTACACTGCTGACTGTCTACGTGAATTACACAGCTGACTGTCTATGTGAATTTTCCTATTACCTAAACTGGTTCACACTGAACTTCACATTAAGAACATTACAACATTGTCATTGAAAAGTGAAAATGAAACCATACATATTGCATTAATGTAATTTGAAGAGATCAGTGTAAATTTACAAGATTCTTTAAATAATGACAAATTGCCATTAAGGACACTTGCTTCAAATTTTGGATGAGCGAGTTAAAATATAATTTCGGCTTAATCTGGTTGTAATTACTAACTAGTGTTAACATTCAAAAGTATTACAAACTTGTGTAATTTCTGTGATGTTCAAATTTTGTGATATATGCCCTCCCCTTCCATATAATTAAGAAATTGTGGTAAATAATTAAATTCCATGCAGTGAAATTTATTCACTTAACATGCACAAACATGAATTAAAAAAAAAATTAAAAAATTTGTAGCAAGTGGCCTTAATCAAATATTAAATTAAAAAGACAAATTATAAATATGTAAAACATCAGGTCGTAGAAGTATTCCATCTGATACTATTCTTAATATTTGCAATGATCAAACACATCACTGAATCTCTTGTCCAGCCTCACATCTACAGCTTTGTCACTCCTTGTCCTAATCAACGTTTTCTTTGTCCATCAGACCGGTGTATTTCTGTGATTTTTGTAACACATCAGTTGAGGTAGAGGACATCTCCGAGTCAGCATCCGAGTAGTGCTCAGAGGGTTGAGACAGAGAGAGTGAACTTAGATGAACATTTTCGCTGTCACTCTCGTCAGAAGACTCCAGTAGGGAGGGGTTCCTGTAAAATGAAAAAAGAATCTTTTAGCAACATTTCAAGCACTGCTTGTTCATTTGTTTGATGTCAAGATGACAGGTTTCACATTGACGGTCATTGGCATTAGAGTAAAAGGGTTGTGCTATTATGTGAAATTTCCTATTTATCCATAAATTTCATATAACACAGTAGCACTGACTCATGAATGACTATATGCCATTTAGTGTACTACATCCAACTGCACTCAATTTCATTGCGTCCAGTGTTCCTATAGTGTAGAATGTACAAATTAAAGAAAGTCCCATAACTCCTGTAAAATTTGTCTAATCGAAATGGCAGTGAAATATGATGAACAACATATGGTGAATAACAATCCAACAAAATTTGAACAACATCCGTTGAGCGGTTTCAGAGGAGTTGCGTCCACAAAGTCAAGTGGGACAGACAGACGGACACTGGTATTTCTATGTCCCCTTCCGTGTTGCAATGGAAGACCAAAAAAAATATATGTGAAAATTCAGAGAACTAGAGGATGAACATATATTATAGCCAAAAGTGATGCAATCTCCCATCAAATGAAACTTTTAAAAAATTTGTCAAAACAAGGTTTTCAGAGCTCCGTTCGTTTAAAACTGGTCAAATATGAGATAGATGTTTATGCATGGCCCATACCATTTAATTTTGGTCAATGCCAGGTATTCATTGATAATCATACACACATGCAAACAAGACTGTCACTGGACACCACTAGATCAATTGTCCATGCAGATATACATAGCAACTTTCGAATTCACCTGCTTCAAATACTGTATAAATGCAAATTTTAATGGACACAAATTTTATGATTTTCCCACAAAAATGGGTATATATATATTCAGCGATAGCTAATTTTAGCAACTATAATTTCAGGAATTACCTCCAATATGGAACAAATTATGAGCAATATTCAATTTTAGCAACCTCATCATTCTTGCTAATGCCAAAATTAAATCCTCGCTAAAAATCCTGCTCATAAGGAACTTAAATCTAGTCATTGAATTCGAAATCATAGGCCACAAATGAACTTCAGTAATATGCTACAACCCAACATCAATATGACAATAAAGTAATTTAAATAGGACATTCTCATGATTCTGATAAAAATGACTACCGGAAGACTTGGTAAAACATAGACTTCAACTTCTTTTTTTCTTTAGCTAAATGAATAACAAAAACCTCATACTTGGAATTCAATTTAATCACCCTATAGGTGAACAGGACTCTTGGCATATGTCTATATTTTTCATCATAATGCCATGTCTGACCTCTAAAGCATTTGTTCGACTCAAGAGTTTCTTTAAAAAATCATAAAAAAATCCGGATAGAAACGGTTGTTGAAATCGGCTGTTCATGTAAGCGTTTGTATGATTCAAAGTGCAAGTTTAAGAAAAGCGAATAGTGCACCACCGTATAAAACGGATACGATACGATCATAGTTTGTAAATCACCACTCGCGAAGATTTTCGAGTGTCCACTATTTTTACTCGCTCTTTTTCAAATGTACTCGCATTTTGCGAGTATTTTTCACTAATTTCGAGCCCTGTTTATGTCAGATCCTATTGTAGCAATTGTGAGCGTATCTTACGATCTGATTTTAATTAGATTGAATCACCCGGACTGAAGTTTAGAACCGAAGTACAACTGGTAACAGCCATTAGAACCCCAAGTATCACCCATGGAAATCTGATTGTGTGATGCATCACCCATGGAAGTTTGATTATGAAATTTGAACAAAATCATGCTTATACAGTTACCTATGAGTGGACCTGCCCCAAACACTAACATAGGATACGGATAGCAATACAGAGCATCACAAACTTTCCTTTCACAAAGGGGATCTAAAACTTAATAAAATTCCTTCAAAGTTTCCAACACTAACACATGGGGTGGGATTCTGATTCCACTGTCTACCTGTGTGATAGGTTTAAGTTCTATCTACCTGTGATGGGTTTAAGTTCTATCTACCTGTGTGATGAGTTTAAGTTCTATCTATCTGTGTGATGGGTTAAGTTCTATCTACCTGTGTGATGAGTTTAAGTTCTATCTACCTGTGTGATGAGTTTAAGTTCTATCTACCTGTGTGATGAGTTTAAGTTCTATCTACCTGTGTGATGAGTTTAAGTTCTATCTACCTGTGTGATGAGTTTAAGTTCTATCTATCTGTGTGATGAGTTTAAGTTCTATCTACCTGTGTGATGAGTTTAAGTTCTATCTACCTGTGTGATGAGTTTAAGTTCTCTCTATCTGTGTGATGGGTTTAAGTTCTATCTATCTGTGTGACGAATTTAATTTTTTGTCTACCTTTGGGATGAGGTGCTTCCGTCAGCATTTGGTGGGTCCCACTGGTGAAGAGCTATACGCCATAGACGGACCTGACTGTCCCACGAGCGGCGACTACACTTCCTGTATTTGTTTGGAGTTCTGGGATGTGTCTTCAGTCGCTGAGTCCTACAATAAAACGAAATGATGCAAATCGAAAAATTTTAGCGCAATCATAATGCTTAATTCTAATATTCAACAGCAGTATAAAACAAGATGTGTCCTTAAGACACAAATGCTCCCGAATGTGCCCATACTGATCGGAAACTTTAATAATACAAGATTGCTAAGCGTAGCCATATGTCATTGAAGCAAACTTAAGTTTGAGATTTTTTAAAGAAATCCAATAGTTACAATAGTTGCCGACTATCAAAAAATCATAGCTGAAGGCCGCAAACAGCAACAATCGATTATAAATTTTGGACATCAATTGTCACTGACTATTCCGGAAATAATCCAGTTACCGGAACCTGCAGAAGATATAGTATTATCAAGGGATGTAACTCTAATTTCCGTATTAATGGTTTTGCTTCCAACTTTCCATACCCTTGGGCAACCAGGTCGAAAGTATTGACCTTTTTCTAATCAGGATAAAGGGCAACCTAGCAACAGTAATTACATTTGCAAGTAGTGCAAAAAGTTGAATGCGAATTAAGGGAATTTGAGGTCACATGTCATTAACTCAATCGCTGATTAAAGTCTTTCCAGCAATTCAATACATGTAATTTTATTCTATTTAGGAAATACTTTTTCATATTGAAAAATATCATCCTAATGAAACAAGAGGTACTGTGAGCAATGCTCACTAAGAATACCCCCCCCCTTACCCCAATCTCCCAAAGGGAATTGGTAATAGGTAAAACTTCAGTATTATGATCCAAAAGGTATCTAGGAACACAGCATCTCCATGTGATGAAAAAAGCCGTTAAAGAATTTGACCTTTTGACCCCAAAATCGATAGGGAACATCTTCATCCCATGGGTAGTCCATATGTATGATATGGTGACTGTAGGTGGAAAGGATAACGCTTTAGAGCCCGGAAACCATATTGCTACTTCAATGTCCAGTGTGCTTGACCTTTGACCTTTTGACCCCAAAATCGATAGGGAACATCTTCATCCCATGGGTAGTCCATATATATGATATGGTGACGGTAGGTGGAAAGGATAATGCTTTAAAGCCCGGAAACCATTGCGTCTACAGACGGACGGACAGACAGACGGACAATCCGATTCCAGTATACCCCCCCCCCCAACTTGTTGCGGGGGGTATAACTAAAGTACTGAGGACAACAAAAATATCTTAACCCACTTACCCCAATGACTTGTGCTCAATAAAACTTAATGACCAACTGCATTATGTGTTCTACTATTCCTCACTCTGGGTGTATCAAATGACTATGAGATTTGTTTTACCTCACTCTGGATGCATTAAATGACTTACTATGAGATTTGTTTTACTTCACTCTGGGTGTATTAAATGACTCACTATGAGATTTGTTTTACTTCACTCTGGGTGTATTAAATGACTCACTATGAGATTTGTTTTACTTCACTCTGGGTGTATTAAATGACTCACTATGAGATTTGTTTTACCTCACTCTGGGTGTATTAAATGACTCACTATGAGATTTGTTTTACCTCACTCTGGGTGTATTAAATGACTCACTATGAGATTTGTTTTACCTCACTCTGGGTGTATTAAATGACTCACTATGAGATTTGTTTTACCTCACTCTGGGTGTATTAAATGACTCACTATGAGATTTGTTTTACTTCACTCTGGGTGTATTAAATGACTCACTATGACATTTGTTTTACCTCACTCTGGGTGTATTAAATGACTCACTATGAGATTTGTTTTACCTCACTCTGGGTGTATTAAATGACTCACTATGAGATTTATTCTACTTCCTTCTGGATGCATTAAATGACTTACTTGGGGACTTGTTTGGAATATCTGTCATATGCCAGGGTGTTTTTTCCGTAATCGATGGCCTTCTGACGTCTATCCAGCACAGATCGGTCATTCTCCTTCTGAAACCTGCTATTCAACAATCACAAGATCAGACTCTATATCAGTGCAAGTCTAAAAATTGTGTGTGTGTGTCAAAATTTAAAGTGCATCTATATGATATTAAGATGGCTCTACTGTACAACGAAAGGAGGAGAAAAATAACGAACATTTGTGTTTGGCTAGAAAAAATAGTTTGAAGACCACACAACTTAAACCCCTACAAGATAATTGACCCATATTCAATGAGGAGCACCATCACCTCATGAAAATTTAATGTATGAAACTTAAAGGAACATGGACACAATTTGAACTGAAAATTTTCAAATTTTGTCTTTGTAATTATAATATTTACAATGCTTAACTAAGGTATTTCGAATGGTCAACCAAATTTGAATATCAGTCGTTGAGTTACAAGTGAGATACAGCACTCACGTTCCTTTATTATGTAAACAAGGCTCTGCCTCATGCTATGCTTTTGTTTACATATAGATCACTTAAAATAGAAAATAGCTTCTTTAAAACAAAATGAGATGTGACAAACACTACAGACTATATAATTGTGGTAAGAATTAACTGTATATTGATAAAAAAAATTCTGGATTAAGCCCTCATGTAACAACTAATGAATGTAATGCCAAACACTATATTGCCAGTGGATTCATTGGATAATACCAAATGTTCTCTCCACTGGCGACAAATTTTAGAGTATCTCGACTAGCACTCACTGACCTTTCTTGCTTCGATTCCTCCCTAGACAGGTTTAGTTTTCTTCTACCCCTGTTAAAACACATCAAATCAATCATTAAACTTCTTCCCCTGTTAAAACACATCAAATCAATCATTAAACTTCTCCCCCTGTTAAAACACATTAAATCAATCATTAAACTTCTCCCCTGTTAAAACACATCAAATCAACCAGTAACATGTCTAAATCTTATGGCAAAGTACTGGTGCTAAATCTTTAACAGTATTTGAGGTATCATCAAAGCCTATTTCTTATTATTATGTAACCTTGACTTTTTGACCAAAAGACTCTTTATGGGAAGTTTCTACACTAAAGATTAAATAGCATTTGAGACAGCGTTTTCCCCCCTTATATAACTGGTGCCGATAAACGGTACCATTTCCAATGCTAAAAACCATTGATTATTCCCAATTTTGAGACTAAAAATTTCCAATTTACTTGCCGAAAAATAGACCGCTGACATCGTAATTTACTTGTCTGAAACGTCGTTCAAGTTAACAAAAATGTTCACTTACGGTATTAAATCGAAAGTACAGATCATGGCAGTGTGCATGTTTAGTAGAGCTACGATGATTCTAAAACGAGCCTATGGCGATTCCTCCTGTCTCACAACAGCAAATATTACCGTAATAAAGTTTGTAAAGAGATGAATACTTCTTGTTTTGTTCTCTTTTTTTCTTTTCGTTTAGTTGAAATCATTTGCAGATACTTTGGTAAAAAATTCCAAATTTGTTCGATTTTGATACTATTTTACCAAATTGAATGGGTACAGGTACCAGTGGGTAGAAAAAAAAATCGCTGTGAGATATTCAGAGACCATTTTTTGTGCAATTATGACCTTGGACCTTTTGACAAACAATGAAGAGTTATTCTTGCATCCTAAGCTGAGCAGTCTCAGTAGCCTAGTGCTAAGATCCCTCGTTTTACAACCAGGATACCATGAGCTTGATTCTTATTTCTGCTGCCACCTCAAATCCCCAGGAACAAATAAACAAAATTTCATTTGAAATAATTCCTGTTTAAGCTTAAAATATTCATTTAAATGATTTTTTGACAAAAATATTGGGAGAGCATTCACTGCCCTTACTGCTAAGCCCGGGCTTTACCTGCATGCAATTCTCGCATCCTCCCTTTCCATTTCTTCAGCCCAATCTCTTACCCTTGTAGAGTCCCCTAATTCAGCTTCAGGTGTGTAACTACAAGTATCAAGACCAGATTAGAATTTTGCTGAAAGACAACACAAAACACACATTTATCAATTAGTGATGGATCTTGCTTGCATGCCAAAATTTTGTGCCATCAATTTCTTTATGATTGGCTGAAATTTAAAAACTCCTTGATATTTTTTTTAATGTTGTAAATCATTAGCCAAATAAAACCAAAATATATTACCCATTTTGAAGGTTAAAGACTACTTGACCTGTCCATCAAAGACTTCAACCCCCTGCAAAGCTCATCCAAATTGGATTGGTTACTTAATTTTTTTTAACGTCCCATCAAGAATTTTACTCATATTATTTGTTTATGTTTTTTGCTGTTTATCGCCACACTCAACAATTTTTCAGTTATCTGGTGGCGCCCAGTTTTTCTTGGTGGAAGAGAGAACCCAGATACAATGTACCTGGGAAGAGACCACCGACCTTCCGAAAGTAAACTGGGAAACTTTCTCACATACCAGCACGAGCGGGATTCGAACCCGCGCCGACCAGAGGTGAGAGGCCGTGTGATTTTGAGCACGATGATCTAACCACTCGCCCACGGAGGCCCCTTACTCATATTGAGACATCACCAGTTGTAGGTGAAGTACCCAAATTTGGACCTGTGCTTAGCATTTATGGCCATAGCAGTGGGCGTTCATTAACACGCCAATGCCTGCAACAACAAGGGACCTCCATTTTTAAGGTCACATCTGAAAGAACCATAATTCTCACTTTTAAATGCTGAGCCATGGCACGAGCAGAACTCAACCTCTCGATGACCCCCAATAGACTTAACATTACGAGCAGAACTCCACCTCTCGACCCCCAATAGACTTAACATTGTTCAAATGGTCTTGGTCCAAAATATTGACACAAACAAATTTTGTGTAAACTATGAACGTATAGTCATTTTAATTTAACAATTTGGATAAATACTTTGTACAATAGTATTTTTTCTAGTGAACTTGATATGTTTATTCAAAATGTATGAAAAAAGTTTCAAAGATATGGCCCGTATACAATTTTCCAACTTTATCCCTGTAACCTTGACCTAATGTAAATAATAATGTATCGTAACTTCAGATCTTTATAAACCATTGTATCTGTTATTATAAGCATCCAGTGAAACTTTCTTGCGACCTGCACATGAACTTTTTTCTCAGTGACCTTGATCTTGTTCAAACAACTTAGGTCAAGATGAAGACAATCCCAAAGTCAACAAGAACTTTTGTGTCAAGTATAAGCATCTATAATAGTTTCGTTACAAAGTTAGGATCCGAACACAAACTCGAAACTTCATCTCCAAGTGATCTTAAAAAAGCACCATATAAACCATTACCATAAACTTTTACGAAGTGGGGGAAAATCCTCGTCACTTTCCGCTTGTTCTGAATCCTGCAACTTTTTCCAAAACTGTCTTCTGCTCCTTTAAGAAGACAAGTAACAATAAGAAACAAACCATGACGATCGACAGTTTTTTTAAACAAATTTGTTGCCAATTGATTTAATTATGATAATCTAGTATACAAGTTTACTCGAGACAGTAACCTTAGTGAAGACTTTCTATACAAGAAAAGCTAATTATGAAGTAATTATCCCCATGCTTCCTTTGTATAAATAACCCCAGAATACAAACATTCTTTATTTCACATTGATTAATAATTAATATAAATATCTCACAGAATACAAACAAGATAAACACTCATTCTTTATATCGTATTAATAATTTGTAATACATAGAACATTATGTCAAGTTAAGTGTCTCCTACCAAATGAAACAAGTTTATTACTGAAAAAGCATATCGGTAAATGAAAATTATATATATATGTTAACATTTAAGTTAAGAAGTGACTGGTGTTTTTCCTCAGCACCAATAGATTTTACCTCAGCACCTGTAGGTTTTACATCAGCACCTATAGGTTTTACCTCAGCACCTGTAGGTTTTACCTCGGTACCTGTAGGTTTTATCTCAGCACCTGTAGGTTTTAACTCAATACCTGTAGGTTTTATCTCAGCACCTGTAGGTTTTATTGCAGCACCTGTAGGTATTAACTCAGCACCTGTAGGTTTTAACTCAGTACCTGTAGGTTTTAACTCAGTACCTGTACATTTTATCTCAGCACCTGTAGGTTTTATCTCAGCACCTGTAGGTATTAACTCAGCACCTGTAGGTTTTATCTCAGCACTTGTAGGTTTTAACTCAGTACCTGTAGATTTTATCTCAGCACCTGTAGGTTTTACCTGTTTCGTGACTCTGTGGTTCTCTCCTCCTCTCTGTTGCGGTTCTTTTGTTGAAGCGGACTTCTTAATGGGCTTCCATCCTCCCTGGACCTTGAGTGATAATCTGCACAGCCCTTCCTACAAGCATACAATAATATGTACAGCCCTTCCTACAAGCATATGAACAGTTCCTACATAGTCCTTCAACAGGTAATTTTTCAGTAAGCCTCAACTCTGCTCTATTGTTTTTTATGTCCATTTAGTCATGAAACTTGACACAGTACTGTAAGTCGATCCACGTATATCTATAAGTTGGTGGGTAGGGCTGTCATGGATCTAACATTTTTCGCTTTGGGAAACAAAATCAAGGTTATTTTTCTTGGTTTTGTTCTGGTTAATGTGATGAAATAACTTAATGAATGCAGGAATTATAAGAATCTTAAAGTAATTATTTTCGTAACAAATGCAAACATTTCTAATTTTATTCAACAAAATAACAATAAGTAATACAGGTGACTCTTGATGGCTTGAACTTTGATCTCTCGAAGTGAAATCATGGTCCTGATTTTCTTCTCCATATAACAAAGCAAATTTACTATCGTCTCGAACGTTCGATCTCTCGAAGTTTTCAAAGTGAAGTTGGATCCCGTAAACACATTTCATTGTTTTTCACTCTCGATGTCTCGAAGTGGTGGTAGTGTATTGGTAGCATATATTTCTCAAAGTTTTATCAAGGTCCCTTGAACTTTGAGTTATCGAGAGTCACCTGTATTTATTCAAAGATGATATGTACACTGAGTGGCCAAAAGTATTGCAACAAACATGGCTGACGTCATCACAATTTTACTCGCTTCAAATTTTATTTTTATTGCTGACGCGTAACAAAGTAAGCTTGGGTCGTGATGTCAGGTATGCGAATTAACTAGGGTACGAATTATATGGGGAACCGTTTGTAATTCAAAGTAGCAGACGATTTCCGGTAAGGTATCGAATGAAAACAATGTCGAAGAATGAGAGAGAATTGTCAAAGGACCTAAAGGAAAGGATTGTAATTCTAAATTCAAAGGGATTTAATGACAACAAAATTAGTGAATCATTTGGGAATCCATCAAAGCACTGTTGGACGAGTTTTGAAAACATTCCGTCAAAAAGAAAGTGTTAAAAACGATCCCCGGAGAGGAAGGCCCCGAGTGATAGATGAGAGGGGTGATCGGAAACTTTATCGCTTTCTGAAAACAGAAGACAATTTCTTCAAGACATTACATCAACTTTTAATAGGAATGAAGGTACAAATGTGTCCATGAGAACTGTTCGTCGTAAGTTACACCAGGAAGGATACAGGAGGGGCAAAATTCAGAAAACGCTTACAATCGCTAAAGTCAACAAACAACTCCGAATTTTGTGGTGCCGAGGAAAAGACATTGGAAACCTGAACAGTGGTAGAAAGTTATTTTCTCAGACGAAACACAGGTAGTCATTGGACAAAATAACTCTGTAAGTTTGTGGAGAAAATCGTCTGAGAAGAGGAAATCTTACCGTCTGAACCAACGCAAAACGCCCGTGAGAGTAAGTTGTATGTTTTAGGGGTGTATTACCTATTATGGTATTGGTGTTCGTGTACCTGTTGATAGAAATCTAAACTCAGCAAGGTATATTGAATTGCTGGATAATCACTTATGGCCCGTTGTTAGCAAAATTTTTGAAAATCGGCAATTTATTTTCCAAGATGATAATTCCACCCCCACTCCTCTAAACAGACCAATACTTGGAAATAAGAAAACGATATTCCAAAATTCAACTGGCCTGCACAGTCCCCGGACCTTAATGTCATTGAAAATGTCTGGCGTTGTATCAAAATCAAACTGTCCCGCGAGTTTGATGATATTAAAAACCGGGATGACCTAATGGCTGAAGTGACAAAAATTTGGAATGACCTCTCTCAAACATATATTCGTAGCTTCCATATCTTCAAGACTACGACAAGTTATTATTCAAAAAGACTTTGCAACAAAATACTAGAAAAAAATGGTAAATAAATAATGTTTATTTCATTGAAAGTTGTTTTTTTCCATGCAGCTGTTATTTACATTGTGATGACGTCAGCCATGTTTGTTGCAATACTTTTGGCCACTCAGTGTACAATACAACAAGCAGCATAAGCTCTGGAGAGCTTTAAAAATTTACGATAAGCTGCAAGCGAGGTACTGCAACAGTGGGTTTTTTTCCCACCAATTTGGGACTGGGGCCCTTTCAATTGGGAAAAATAGCGATAAAACAAGAAAATTGGGAAAATTCATCTGTATTGAACTTACAATTACAATATTATTGACAGAGCTCTTGAAACCGTCGTACACTCAATCCTTGTCAATTTTCCCCCCAATAAATCTTAATATCGTTGGTCTTAAGGTGACCGGTGTTCGACAATGACGCTTGTCTCCTCGCCATTTCCACCCTGATTTTTAGACGAACTGGTTGTAAATTTCTATTACAGTGTTTAGACTGACAAACCTGTATCTGCTCTCTGAATTGCGATCTAGTCGTCTTGAGTTTTGTTTTCTTTCCATTGTGAATCTGTGCTGCCTTCCTTCCATGTTTCTTTTCTCTCTTGATCTAACCAATATGTATCCCAGGTGCAGGTCTATGTTTTCCCACCCAAAACGATCAGACAGCAAAACAAAGGTTCGCGCCAAAATACGACGGAAGAGCTTACTCCAATCAAAAGGAAAGTAAAAGTTTAGCAACCGGACAAAACCGTAATTTACTATACCCCCCCCCCCCCCTCCAATAAATCAGAAATATACAGAAGCAGTGTTTTATCTAGAGACTTAAACGTAATGGAACTGTTTTATAACTGAAAAAATCTAACAAATGGATATCGTTATTGCTAATATTGAAAGGGGGTGTCTAGATAAAAAAAATAATAAATAATAATACCACTTCTACTTCTACCAGTTAGTGGCCTCCGTCATCTGGTTGATTATTCTGCCACGTTGGGGTGTGTGCACATTAAAAAGAGAGTGATTTCAAAATTTCAACTATTTACAATTATTGACAGTTTGGTCTTCCCAAAAATAAAAGAATATTGGTTGGGCATAGCGATCGTGAATCAGATACGATTTAAAGTTGGACAACTTTGATGTTGATTTTAACAAAATTCATGCAATAAATTCATCTTCCTCTGTGATTGACTTAATACAGTAATGATTAAACATCAAAGAGTTGTATCCCTGTCTTTGATTACGGTATCGTAATTTTACACATGACCATCAAAAGCACTGAAAACCAGGAAAATCGAAGACCCGCCAAATAATATTTTGATCGATCAAATTTGTGAAAGTTAGCAAAAGGTGAAACAAAAATAAATCTAATATTGTAAATGCAGAATTCATGTGTTTCTTTTTAAAAGATTTTATTTAAGTTCAAACACAATGAATCAGTTTGATCTTGTGTCCGACAGTAAAATTTTGCTATTTGATACAAAGTCGGAAACTGTCTAACATCAAAAATGACATGGAAATAATTTGTTTGGAGAATACATAAGGCCCATATGTAATGTAGAAATATAGATTTTACTTTGCATGTGAAAGTAAATACTAACTTCACATGTAAAAATAACAGGAAATTAACGTTATCAAAAAAGTACCCCCCCCCCCCCCCTTGATTCTACGTGCCTGGTTGGTACAACTCGATTCATTACACCTGGTTTTAAATGACTCGTGATTGGATTTTGTTTAAAATCAAGTACTGTACCTTTTGTGTTATGGTTTTAATGAGCTCACAAAAAGTATAATATAGCTTGTACGAAAATTTACATGTACGTATTTGCCATGATCTGAAGAGCCAACATGTGCTAAAATCCAGCATTTGTACGATAGATTTTTGTTTGCATTTTGTGACATTAGTGAGATCAATTAAGGAACATGGGAAGTCATTATTACGAGATAAGAAGTCGATCGCATATAAATTTATACGAGATGATAAGTTGTAATTTAGCAAGTGTTAGATTTCGGCTTTCACAAAGTCATCAAGGAAGATGTTTACATGATCACGATTAGAACATTTATAATCTGGAAGCAAGTTTTTATTAGATTTCACGCTTTTACGTTTATTTTGAAATATCTGTGAAAATTGCGGGCCACATGGGGTCCTTATTCTGATTTGCACGAAGATGATTTAATTAGAGACTATTAAGTAAGTATGATTTTGTTCTACGTACTCTGTGAAAATATTCCTATCAACTGAAATGTTCCTTTATAAAGATTACTAATAAAGCTCTAAATATGTGATAACTTATCTTGCTTTGTAAAGACATTTTAGTGGTCAGCTCTAAACATACACACACCTCACCCTAGCTGCAATAATGTAGCCCTCTCTGATTTTTTTTTTTTTTTTTTTTATCCCGAAAACGTCAGAATAAAAAAAAATTGGATAGGGCTACATTATTGCAGCTAACCTCACCCTCTCTCTCTCTCTCTCTCTCTCTCTCTCTCTCTCTCTCTCTCTCTCTCTCATTTTACAGTATGTGTATATATATAACTTGTCTTGACAGATTTCATAATTTACTATAATTTTCTTTGAAAATACGTTCATTCGTTTTTCGGGTGCTTTTGTTTGGTATCTACTTCCAAACATTTTCCATGATATCTTTGTTCAAGTTCTCCACCAGATGAGATACAAAGTTAACTTACTGCATGTGGCGGGTGGGGGGGGGTCTATCGAGGGGGGATATAACGTTAACTTGCTGTGGCGGGTTTATCGTTTATCGATGGGGGGGGGGGTCTATTGAAGGGGTGGGAGGGGGGGTCCGAGTATTGCACCCCTTTTGGTTGAATATTATGAACCAAAACAAATGGTCATTTGGAAAAGGTACAAACTTGGGTCGCACCCCCTCCCCCTTGGCAATTAGATAGACATAGGTGTTGCACTTGTCTTTACTATAACAGTGAAAACGAGACATACTTAACAAAATACCTAAAGTAAGAATAAACTTATTATATTCTACAACGAGACACACTTAACAAAAGACCTAAAGTAAGAATAAGCTTATTATATTTTAAAATGATAATTAAGACTAAACACAGTGGTCACCTTGATTACATATCTACACGTACATATAAATCCAGGGCTTGTTATCAGTGGGGTTGTAGAGTTATGAATATAAACTATGGATGCTGTCATAAGACAGCACTAATACCCGCACGCAAGTGTTTGTCTTTAAATACATGCATACTATTATCATATATTCCTGCTTCATATGCCAAGATGCATTGAGTATTCTGTCGGGCAAGTGCCCTGTATGGGGTCATCCCAGCCCCCATAATATTTTGATTGTTCAGATATCTTTAATGGCTGAGATTCAAACCTGCTCTTGTTGCACATGACACAATGCACTGAGCATGTACTGGGTGTTTGTTCGTCGTTTTCCATCCCATATGTCCCTCAAGGTGAAAAAGAGAATAATTCTGAATTCTATTATCTTTCCTAAAGTAAAATGGAAGAGGAGTTCTGGGAATCGGGGGGGGGGGGTATTGTTGTTGAAAAAAAAACCAATCGCTTTTTATTTACTCCCATTGCAGGATGAAAGTGAAAATTTCAAAAAACTATTGCACAAGATCTACAGGACACCATCAATCTGCGTAAAATGTAAGAGGGGTTTTGGAACCAAGTTTTTATCCCTCTTCTTTTTTATTTATGTATTTATTTATTTTTGAAAGAACGTTGTTTTTCGAACCCCATTTAAGCTCAAGGGTGAAACAAGGATGGAAATGAACAGAAAATTCCGTAACCTTATTGCACATCTACAAGACACCATCAATCATCTTCCAAAGGTGTATTAAGTAATACTGCATAAAATGTATGGCGGGTTCTGGGAACCAGGATTTTGTAGAAAAATGTTGTTGAAAATGAAAATTCCGAAACATTAAATATTGCACATCTACAGGACACCACCAGTTATCTTTCAAAAGATTATGAGGAAGAAGGTGTGACAGTGGACGGACGGACGGAACATGCTTGGAAGTCTCGAAAAAATCTCTGTGGTTTCTTTTATTTGGGAATTAAAATGTTCGTAAAATCGCAGTTTCGACTTAAGTTTATTTCGAGGAATTCAGACCAGGGTAACAATATACTCGAACTTTCTTAAGAACGTGCGGGATAATCATAATAACATGTTTGGTATCACTGGATATGCATTGAAATGGATTAAATCCTATCTTAGTGATAGATATCAACGTGTTGCCGTCGGTTCATCTTTGTCTGGTGCTTGTCTCCTCGAATGTGGTGTACCGCAAGGCTCAGTCCTGGGTCCGAGACTCTACTGTCTTTTTTCAAAACCCTTAGGGGAAGTATGGAGACGTCATGATATGACGTATCATATATACGCCGATGACACCCAGATCTATATCATCGTTGAGCCTAGTGACAATTGGACTGACATGTCTCAAATAAAAGACTCAAGTTGTTTATCGGACATACGTATGTGGATGAGTATTAACCTCCTCAAACTCAATGAAGATAAAACTGAACTTGCAGTCTTCGCACCAAAACATGGACTTAAAGATATGAGCAGTTTTGATCTTGAATTTGGTGATTGTGTTGTAAGTGATTCATCTTTCGTAAAAAATGTAGGCGTATTCTTTGACAAATCCCTTACCATGGAAAAACACTGTCTCTCTATTTTCCGATCAGCATATGTGAACATTCGCAGAATTGGCTGTATCCGTTCATTTATCAACGATGAAGCATGTAAAACTCTAGTAAACTCGCTAGTTACATTCAGGTTAGATTACGGAAATGCATTGCTTTATGGTGTTCATTCTAAACACACCAGCAAACTTCAGAGGGCACAAAACACAGCTGCAAGATTAATAACACGCTCAAAAAAATCCGACCATATTACTCCTGTTCTAATAGATCTTCACTGGCTCCCAGTTGAATACAGAATTCAATATAAGACACTTCTTCATACTTTCAAATCTCTCAACAACCTCTCTCCAGTTTACATAAAGGATATCCTTACAGTTTACTATCCCACACGATCACTAAGATCCGAATCTCTGCATCTTCTACAGGTACCTCGGACACGTACGAAAACATATGGGGATCGACGTTTGGACAAGGCTGCATCGAGTCTCTGTCTTTTAAACTCGGACAATGTACTTCATTGTCTAATTTTAAAGTGGACCTCAAAACGCATCTCTTTAGATTAGCTTTTAATTTGTGATTATTTTTATATACTTAGTGCTCTTACAGACAGCTCTTACAGTGCTGTTAACAAAAAAAAAAAAAAAAAACAACAAAAAAACAACAAAAAAACCAACCCCTCCCCAAAAAAAAACAACAACAACAAAACAAACAAACAAAAAAACCTGCTGTTTGTTATTATACCTATGTCATGTTTATGTATTTAATTATTCCTAAGGGTAGTTTTAAATTGTTATTAGGGTAATCATATCATTACATTGGCGCTATATATTGATAATAATATTTTATGCATTTTAATTTTGACACTATGAATATTTTATTCACATGTATGTGCACATCGATTTTATATTATCTTTTCTTTCACATTTGTAAAGCGCTTTAGAGAACTAATGTTGATAGGGCGCTATTTAAATCCATGGGCAAAAATTCCGCAACTTATCACAGGCATAGCCTAGGTCAGATACGACAAAGCAAGCCAAGGTCCAGTTAAGGTGGTGAGGGTGACTTTGTTTTGGTAGTTCTCTGAACGGGGGGGGGGGGGGGGGGGGGGGGGGGGGGGGGGGGTTGGGGGGGGGGGGTGTTCCGTCACTATTTCCCCATCGTCAATAATATAATCCGTCCTACTTCGTTTCTACTTAAAAATATGGCATCAGTGTAAAACTCGCTGTGTATCTTCTCAACGGAAACTATATCTGAGTTTGTGGTATGGTATTCGTTTTATATCCTTTTCCATCTATATCTTATGCGATATTAATATGGGGGTGGGGTGGTGGGTGTCAAGTATTCTTCTTTCACTACATGGATTGAATTCACTAGCTCATAAATACATTCTTATCATACAACACAACTACAACAAGTGGAGGGGGCGCAGTCATCCAATTTTTTAATTTATCGGGTGGTAGTAATTGTAAATTTTGTATTCAGTGGTACCCAGTAAATTCAAAATTTGGAGGGAAAGCTCCCCCCCCCCCTCCCCTCCGATTCTGCCTACCTGACGTAGACGTTCGTTCAACTTTGAAGCGTTATCTAGCACTACGTAGCTGCTCGTGAGTCGCAGCGCCGTTTGTTCGTGATTTTTTCGGCCATTTTGTTTGGTTTTTTCTATCTAATCTATCACTTCCAGATGCCGAGCGTTTGATGAAGGAGCAGACGGTGCGTCACCACCTAAGTTTGACGCAGCCAAGGTGCATCTGAAGTGTGGATTGCGTGTATATAATTTATGTACATGACCTCTTCCCCCTTCTACCCACCAAAGATAAATTAATTATATGCAACCAATAATTTATCTAAAATATGTAATTTCCCTGCCGATCACCTTCATAAGTTGTTTTGAATAGTCAGTTTTTACTGGCTCTAAGCTTTTGAGATGACCACTTATGAAATATCAATATATACATCATTATGTTGAATGAACATGTGGCTTCTATATGTAATTCATTTTTCCATTGGGTAGAGGGGGGGGGGGGGGTAAGATCTATACACGCTATTCACACTTCAGGTACCCGAAGTGAATAGTTAGGCTTTTTAAAAATTCTTTATTGCGAAAGACATGTACATCTTATGGCACTATAACAAAATTGAAAATACATAATAATTACAAAGCTGAAAATAAACGGCCTACGAGACTGTTCAAGAGTTTTACAAATCAATTTTCTTATGTTATAAAGTTCTATAAAATTGTTCACAATTAATAGTTGTATAAATTTGAACATGGAGGGTTTACTCCAGTGATACTTTTTCACTAACTTAGCTCTAATCTGACAATATACAGGACATACTAACAAAAAGTGGTATCCATCCTCAATTTCAGTGATACTTGTTTACCAAATCTTTTTTCACGTGGTACATTTTTATGTCTGTCATTATGTAATGATAACCTTATTTTGGAGATATCCTTTTTGTACATCTTAGGAATAGATTTTTCTAGGTAACATTGCAAGCAAAAATTACCAACCAAATGTTTGTAAATAAAATAACCCTTCAATCTTTGTTGTATTATTGGCAATTGGGTATTATTAAGTTATTTTGATCATGCCACATATAACTAAGTCCCAAACAATCAAGTTGTTCCTTAATAAAAGTAAGCCCAGTTACGACTTGCATGCTTTGTATTTTCAGAGATATTGTATAAACATTCATATTCAGCATTAAGTACACTATTTTCAGACTGCAATAGTTTAAACCAAAAACTTGAACATTCTCAAAATACGAACATGATACAATGATAAACGCCCTGTTTCAAAATATACCATAGTTGTATTAAGTATTTTTACGAACACCAAGTGTAAATTAAAAATAACTAAAATCCAGGTAAACCTTTTCAATGTCAGGTTCTTTGTGTAATCCTCACAATTCACACCGTAATTCAGAATACTACAGACGTAAGTATCGAAAAGGGAGACTAACCCTGTAAACCACTGAGCGACAGTGAGAATCCCTGTTCAGAATACTACAGACGTAAGTATCGAAAAGGGAGACTAACCCCTTGTAAACCCACTGACAGTGAGGATCCTGTTCAGAATACTACAGACGTAAGTATCGAAAAGGGAGACTAACCCTGTAAACCACTGAGCGACAGTGAGAATCCTGTTCAGAATACTACAGACGTAAGTATCGAAAAGGGAGAATAACCCTGTAAACCACTGAGCGACAGTGAGAATCCTGTGAACAGTACATTATAATTCTAATGTGTGTTGAGAGGATGCTATCTACATAAACGACCCCCCCCCCCGGAAAACATTTCTGGTACAATGTCAACGCAAATTCACAATGTCGAACTGCCATTGTGCATGTTGAAAAAGACTGGGTCAGTGCATGGTTAAATTATTCGCTTTCTGACCGGAAAGTCGCGGATTCGGGCATCAATCGTACCTTGCATGGCTGTGTCAAACCCAATACAAAACGAAAACAAAATATAATGAAGTGTCTGTCCATCGCCAGTGCCACACACTATGACTTGAGGCATGTCAGAAAATCTAAAACAACGATACTTTGTACATCATGTATGTACAACGCGTAAATAAACGCATTCCTGATTTTACATCTATTGTTAAATAACACAATCACGCATTCCTGATTTTTACATCTATTGTTATATAACACAATCACGCATTCCTGATTTTTACATCTATTGTTATATAACACAATCACGCATTGCTGATTTTACATCTATTGTTATATAACACAATCACGGATTGTATGGTCTGTTATATACGTAACGTTCATTTAGTGCACATCATCGTCACAAAAGGGGGATTCAGGGTAGAATAGGTCCTCAGTATCCCCTGCTTGTCGTAAGAGGCGATTAAATGGGGGCGGTCCTTCAGATGAGACCGCAAAAACCGAGGTCCCGTGTCACGATAAAGATCCCTCCCTGCTCAAAGGCCATAAGCGCCGATCGTAGGCCTAAATTTTGCAGCCCTTCACCGGCAGTGGTAACGTCTCCATATGAGTGAAATATTCTCGAGCGAGACGTTAAACAATATTCAATCAATCAATCGTCAGAAAAACAGGTACTGTTCATTTAGTGCACACCATCGTCACAAACAGTTAGTGTACACCATCCAAGCTTCCGCCAGAGTTCGTTTGCACGCAGCAAAAAAAAAAAAAAAAAAAAAAAAAAAAAATAAAAATGTCCTCACAATGCAAGGTGAAGATAACGAACAGTGATCAATCTCATAACTCCTATAAGCAATACAAAATAGATAGTTGGAGATAGTTGGGCAAACACGGACCCCTGGACACACCAGAGGTGGGATCAGGTGCCTAGGAGGAGTAAGCATCCCCTGTCGTCCTCATAAATGTGACCTACATCATTCTCTTCCGCAGAGTTATCGGTCCTTTCTCTTATAAGGGAGAGAAAGGACCGATAACTCTGTGGAAGAGAATGCTACATGTACAACATGTGAAAGATACAAAAGATTAGCTTAGTGAGAGCAAGTGGTGTGAGGACATGTCCTTACTAATATTCTCTCTCAAAAACTTTTTTTTTCATAATTCGAAAGAGAGTATTAGATAAACTTTTATAAGTATCCCTATAGCTATACCTAACACATTACCAATTTTGCTTAAAGAATATTCTCTTCTACACATTGTGAGGGCTCCTCACTTGTGACTTAGTAGGTTTGGTCGGAGAGAGAGAGAGAGAGAGAGAGAGAGAGAGAGAGAGAGAGAGAAAGAAAGAGATCCAGGGTAGAGAAAATAAAGGAGGGCATAGACGTTAAAGAAATACCGTCTGTGAGTGAATCCCTCGATCTGCCCCCCCCCCCCCCCCTTCACAAATTCCTGTACAGTAAAGCTATTCTCTACTGGTACCATTCTCGCTATTTGATCATTTAACACATATTTTATTCACTGCAAAAACAATTCTACTTGGATTATCAGGCAAATACATGTAGCATCATTATTTCATTTGAAATAAAGGGGGGAGGGGGAGAAGTGCTAAAAAGTAAGCCTAAATCTGAAAAGGATAGTTCTGACCAAACCTCAAAATCTTAAGTCGCGGGGGGGGGGGGGGGGGGGGGGGGGTCATCCGTCAGATCAGTATTTAGTACCTTACATTTTACATTTCAGCTTGCAGCTGCCATTCAGCGGGGATTCACTTTCAATTAAGTACAATGATTTCAAAAAGCAGAGAAGAGGGAGGCAACCAGCGAAACGAATCAAACTTCGCATGTAAAACAGTGGTCTCTTCATGCAAAATGAATGGAAAAGTGCGTCGTCAAAAGAGAAGGAGGGTTTGCTGTATAAAGTAATGCATCTTCAAAATTATTTTTAAAGGTCGCCGAAGGTAGATCTCAGTATACCAGGCCTAGAAGATATATGTACATATATGTGCAAGAGTTTCCGTTTTTATGCGGACACTACGGGTTTTAAACCCTTCTTCTTTGTTTACATTAATTTTCTCACACAGTTTTCATCAAAAAGTACCAAAAGTTACATTTACATGATCATTGAAATTGAAATGTAGGTTTTGTAGGCTGTTTATACGCAATATTGACCGTCAAGTAGGGAATACACAAAATTCGTTGCCATCGAAGCTACTTCCTGTCTGCACACGTAATGAAACCATCGCTCCGATTGGTTGGATTAGCCTTGTTTTTCAAACACTACGGCGGCGCTTTATGTGCCCAGACACATCTTTTATATTAATGAACAAATGTTAAAAAATATTGAAACATAGGTTGTTGACTATGTAGCAATACTTGCCTGAGGCTGGACTTTATGTTCTAGTGAATTTGAATCGTATGAGGAACCGTTGTGAGGGAAGCGGGTGCTGAAGTTCGGGATTTGTCACGTTGTGTATTGTATATTGGAGGCTGTGACAACAAATCGACTCATCCTGTGGCTTGTCTGTAGAGTAAGAAGTGCATGCGTACCTTGACATTTGCAGTCTAAGTTTTTGTGAGAGATCTATTCTAGCATTCCTTATGTCTCTGCCTTACATTGTGATATTGTCTTTGTTCAAATGTTTGCAGGGCATGGAATTGAAAAATGTCGAATATCAGGAACAATGGTAGACCATCCCCGCTCCAGCAACCTTTACGGACGATAGCAACTAGTAACACGATTCAAAATTTACTCTTACGAGAAAAGTCCAAAATGAATTCTCCGATGTCTAACTTGGCGATGAACTTGAGTGAATTAAGTACTGGAAGGTGAGTACACGGTATACGATACTAGACAGGTGAAGATTTTGTGTATTACTTCACAGGTGAGAAGTATGTGTATTGTCCCACTACTGTCATAAGACAGAGCCACTGGCCACTGTATTATGCCACATAACAATATTTTTAAAATCATATTGTAAACTGTATATTTGCATATTTGATATTTATAGTCTATCTATTTTATGAACTAGGAGTGTAAATTTTAAAATAGCTTTTTAATTATTTTTAAAAATTTTTAATTTTGTTTACATTGATGATAGATAGACAGATAGATAGATACATAGATCTATTTTCCATATCAAAAGAAAGAAGGTATTTTTTTTCTAGTTTTAATCAAAGTTGAGTGACAAAATCCATGTTAGTGAATCTGAATGTGTGAATGGTTTGGTTTGGTTTTTTGGCATAAATGTTCACATACAATGTTCATTATTTTATACCCATGAGTGTTGTTCAAAAGACTTAGCTTTTACTTCAAATTATCCAACTTTAGAGCTAAGCAACTTGGATTATAAATGTATTTTGTAAAGCAGGTAGCTATATCATACTGTGTTGATACCTTGAAACATGGGATGATCATGACTAGTTTAAAGTCTGGGGAAAATTTCTCACTTTTGACTAGGCAGACAATAGCACAGATTGGAAGGCATTAGTATAGATTTTGATAACTCAATCCCAAATATAAGGTACATGATTCTAACCAAAGTATGAAAAATATTACACCTCTTATGTGTCCATTAAACCCTTTTATTAATATACTTCAATTTTGATTTTGGTATATTTTTTTCTCTCTGTCAAATCAACTCAAATTGACTGGCTTGTTTAATATGAAGAAAAAGTGAACTATCATACAAACATGCCAATCTATATGCTTGGAATTATCCTATTAGTAAATCAATTATAACACAATGGGTGGTCAAATGGTCCATGTTGCATGGTTGTCCAACCATGAAGACTAAGTATCCACCACAGGAGGGACTAGTTTGATTGACATATGCAAATAAGGACAGCATGTTTGTTACTCTGTTATGTCATCTAGGAATAACACAAGCCATCTAGAGTACTTACAAAAAGTTACATGAATGTTGATGTCATAGGAAGTCCTTCATGAATGGGATCAAATAGGCTAATATATATCTAAAGACCTTAGGATTTTAAAGTAACAGTTCGAAGATGAGTGAGTTGACAAGAATGAGGGATGAAATGAGTGTGTTAGCAGACCTGATGGGATTTTTCAATTGTAGAGGAACACCAAAAAGAAAATTGTCCCTGTCCAGCATCGATACACCCCCAGCATGTACTTCAGTGACACAAGAGCAGGGGAATTCGTCAGAGTCAGGTAATTTCATTCATAAAATTAAATGTAGTATATATATGATAAATTTTGCACATATGTATATTTCACTTTGAATATATTTCAAGGGGTGTTTGTGATATGTCTATTTACTTGAATTGTGAAATTTAAATTTTTCATAAATATTTTTTTTCCCCATCTATCATGATTTAGTAAAATATTGATTGAGTATTGAACAGTAAAGTTGATGCCCAGATGATTCATATACAATTTTGTTTTTATGTTAATGCAGCTATGGGTTTAGAATGAAATAGAAATAGAGCCTGTTGTTAATTTTTTTTTTTTTTACATATAGTTTCATATAGACTTTGCGTATGAATTTATCCAAATGAATTTGACGTACAATTGAACACTGATTTTATTCTGTATGTCAGGGGTGTGCTTTTTCCTCTTTTCGGAGAAAATCCTCTGATTGCCTCAATTTTCAAAAATATGAAATGCTGGGTTTGATCTAGAGTGACAAAAAGTGTATGTTTTCCTCCCTTTCTGACGAGTTCTCCTCTGATTTCTAAGGAATTCAGTCACAGCCCTGCTAGATAAATATGGGTATCATCTATAAATGCGAAGTCTATCAATGGAAGGTTTCTATTAACTGATAATTTTTATGCTATATATTAGTGAAGATTAGTTTTAATTTAATTAACGGTATTTATTAATGAATGAATGGTATTTATTAATGAATTAATGGTATTTATCAATGAATTAATGAATTAGTGGTATTTATATATTAAATGTGGTATACAAGTTTTTGTTCTTTCTGTCTACCATAATTTACTTTGAAGAATTGAAAGAAATTTTTTGAATAACTATGTAGAGAGGGACCTTAGTTTTAACTTATAATTTTCTAAACCCTGGTCCAGTTATTAGCTATAACTAATGACTAAGGTCTGTGACTGATGTACTTAGACATTTAGTTCCAGTAGGAATGAATGAGGACCAGAGACCTTGGTCATCAGTTTAATGGTAGTGGTTGTGTAAACACTTTCATTCTCCCTATCATTCAGGTAATCAGACTAAATCTCTGATAAGAATATGATTATCTAGATTAAGTCTTTTATAACAACATCAACCTATTGATAACAGGTCTAGCTCAAACCCAAATAAACCAAGCATTTCAGTCCCACCTTCTTTTTTTTTTTGTTTAAGACAAATTTTCTTTGAACCCACTAATTAAGGGTGAGCAGTTAAGAGTTTAATTACAGTGTTTGACTTCTGAATTCAGGGTCTTCATTATTTAATTGCAGTAGTCTATATTTTAATCTGGCTTAAAGTTAGACACACAGCAAGAGAAATTCTGTGAGTAAAATTTAATGTCTTGAAATTTATTGAAATGCTCAGCAATAATTAGTTTGTGGGTCATTAAAAATTATGCCAATTAGTACAAACCCTGTTTGACTTTAAGAATTTTTCTACTTGAGTATTTCTCAAATTAAGTTTGCTTTGATTAGACATACTGTATGTACAAAACTGATGAAATATACAGTAATTAAGCTAAATTGATGAAATATACAGTAATTAGGCTAAATTGATGAAATATACAGGAATTAAGCTAAATTGCAGGAAGGTTTGACTTCTGATGTTAAAGACATATGACCATATGGGGTCCAATTTGAGAGAACCCAATGTAGTTTAGCAGTGGCAGTATTTGCACAGGGTCCATATTTCAGTTATTCATTAACCTGATTAGTGATTTAAGGACAGAATTAGGGGTAGGCCCTGATTAATGACCATAGACCCTGTACAGACATGTTTACCAGGGAGATTACTCTATGTAGCTTGGGTGTGTGAAAGTCAACAGACACAGACTATTCTATGGAATTACCTATTAATTTCTGTGGAATCCCATTTTCATGTTGATCCACCAGATTTAGCTTTTTTTGAAATTTGAGCAATGTGTTTTATATTGTTAATGAAGACTGTGTGCTTGAGCCTTGTTTCACTAGACAGTGCATTATTTTGTTGTGCTCCATTTAAAACTAACCAGTGTGTTGTTAAGTCAGAAATAGTCATATAGAAGTAACTGTGTAAAACATTAATATTCAATAAATGAATAAAGCATAACAATGATAACAGTTTTTTATTCCAAGCTGGCTACAACTAACCATGTATTTCTCCTCACTCATCTGTCATTTAGAATAATTGTAAGAGAACAGTCCAGAAATTGCTGTTTTCCAATGAGTCCAGGATTTCCTCTCTGTGGTCAAATTGCAGTTATATGTGCAGTTGACACAGGAGAAAAACAAGCCTTAATGACAGAGTTAATGTGTGGGTCATTTAGGGGGGTGTGAGAGTGACTGACAGCTGTAAGAGAGAGGAAATAAACAAGCTTTTCTATTGCTTTTCTCCTAATGGGTTATGTATTTACATAACATGTTTTTATGAAGTGTTCCTGTGTCTGGGTTTAATAGAGGGGTGAAGAGTAGCAATGTAAACATCCAGATTTCCCTGTCACCCTACTGAAAGGGGAGAAGATCTGCCCAATTACAGGAGGATAACAATTAAAACAGATAATAGCTAGCTTTTAAATCATGATGATGCACATTTTACATGATTATTCTATAATTTTGTAAGAAAAAGTCATCACCATTGAAATGTCTTATATTTAGATTTGTTGTTTTGGATTTATTTTCTAGTATATATTCTGTGATTTGCATTTATGTATAGGAACATTTAAAAAAGAAGGTAGACGATAAAGATAGAAAAGGTATTCAAAAGAAATAAGTTTGAAACAATTCTCTACAGAAACATAGAATTTAAGGTGGAGAAATATGGAATTATGTATTAATTAGTCCTTTGAAATAATGATGTGTGAAATTGAAATGGTTGAGATTGGAAATTAAATTCATTCCAATGAAAAAAGGGTCTGTTCATGATTAAAAAAGTACGGCTTGCACACTATTCTAAAAGAATTTTTTTTTTTTGCGAGGAGGAAGTTGAAATTGAAATCTATGGCATTTGCAATAAGGATGTCATAATGAACACTGAAGGTGTTAAAGTCTGTTGTTTCAGAACATCTCTATTGTAGTGAGGTACTTAATGTGTCATAAAACTGATATCTTATTCTAATCCTATAAATCCAATGTAACAATTAAGATTTTTAAACTGATATTTCAATATGTTTTTCGATGACTTATCAAATTCATCTGAGGCCCTGTAGCAGAGTTTAGATCCTGATAAGTGCATCCAGCTCCTATAAAAAAAACCTGTTCTGTCCAGGACCTATTGTGATGATGAAATGACAATTGACTTTTTACTATTACTGACCTTGTACCAGCAGATGGCCATTGGTCAGTTGTAGACCATAGCCTCAGAAGTCTCCCTGAGAAGTTCATTTTGAGTCCTGTGTTTGGGTTGTAAGGGTGTGGGTCTGTTTTTCTCAAGGGGTTATTTGACACTTAACGTGTTGGTACATTGGGATATCTTTGTACTGAACAGAGAGGGACACCTGTAATTGTGTAGATAAACCCCTAATTTTCATCTCCTGTGTAAAAAGTGTGACTGACAATTCAAGGTTAATCAAGGGGAAATAAATTTGGAGACATTTTTCGATAGTTGGAAAAAATATGATGGGTTATGAAATGGATTCACTAGCACTTCTCGCAATAAAATTTAATGGTATGTATGTGCTTCTACTTTGTTAAATTGATTACATACCTATGTTGTGTTCAAAAGTGAACTTTCCATTTAATTTTTCAAATATTAAGACATGACTTCTTAATACTGATTATAGATAAGAGATAATGAGGCTGGCTGGTCAATGAATGGTGTATTCCATATTTTTAGAATGAATCAAAAAAACTTTATAAATATATATATACCAACCACATCGGTCAGCTCCAGGGATTCAACAGCTCCCCAGGAAAGTGCCACCCAGAGTCTGGGTATATATATATATATATATAGAGAGAGAGAGAGAGAGAGAGAGAGAGAGAGAGAGAGAGAGAGAGAGATTTCTTGAAGAGAAAAAAAATCAGTTCAGCTGAAATAAGAAAAATCACCACTTTTAGGCAAGACAGTTTTAAAGCATTTTCAAAGATTTTTCATTTTGTCTATAATTTCTTGAAATTTTATATTATATTTGAATCAATGTGCACATTTTGCTTCAATAGATTCGTAAAAAATGAGACACAGGAACTTTTGAAAATTAGAATGGCCCTGTCAATAGTTTCTGCAAAAATATTTTATCAAGTTTGTTTTGACATTTTGTTACACAAATACAGTGTAGTAAAAAGATGTTTCTCAGGTTGGTCCTGTTTGTACACAATCAATATTATTGCAGAGCAGTGATGGGGCCTTTTGATGTTTGAGTTATGGGCCCTGGGACACTGGCAGAACAAGTAAAACAGGGAGGGTGGGGTAGTCAGCGTTTGTGTTTTGGGCGGACTTTCCTGTGTATGTAAGCTAATATTTATGTAAATTACTACCTGATTACAGAACTGATTGGGAATTGGGGCTGGTTATGCAACAAGCAGTATCATCCTATACAGATAGAAATCTACAGTAAATACAAACACACATGTTAGATCATAGTGAGAAAAATAGCTTGGTAGGAAATAATAAAGTTATAAAATGCAGATCTATATCATTTTCATGTTAGAATATAGGGATTTTTCTGGTCTTTTGTAGTGGTGATTTTAGACTTTGAGTGTTCCAATGTTATAATATATGTGTTGCTTGACCAGAAACATTATAGTTGTGTTTGACACTAGTAAATTTGCTGGGTTTTTTTACAGGGTGCTTTGTGGATTCCCCTACGCTCCTAGACTCCCCAACACTGGAGATGAGGTAATTAGTTCTTACAAATTCTGTAACTTAAAAAAATTCCCCAACACTGGAGATGAGGTAATTAGTTCTTACAAATTCTGTAACTTAAAAGACTTCCCAGGCCTTGAAAAATGCCTTGATAGTCACTACAAGCAGAAAGCAACTAAGGTTCAGAGGACTAAGTTTAACAAGTATCAATGCATAGTAAGATGGACACTTGATTTATGACTACACCCCTAGAAAAACGAACTCAGGACAGGATGTAAGCTTGAGTATTTGGAGTGGTTCTGAAAGCTGGCGTACTGTAAGCTCTCTTTGTCTGGACAAGTCAGTGGAAATTCCCTATCAGGGTGTTTATCTGACTGCCTCTTATCCTTCCTCTATCTACTACTCAGGGTCCCCATTGTTCAATTCCAGATCAGGTGCAAAAAAAGTCTTACCCTCTGAACTCCCAAAATAGAGGGACTGTACATGTTCTGGTTGTTTTATTTGAAGAAAAATAATGAGATAGGGCATTAAAAAAAATCCAGCATTACCAACTGACCTTGAGGAACCTAGCAGGCTGATTATAGGTTACAATGTAGGCTGTGTAATTCTAGACAGAACCTATAAACACACCCCCAATCTACTATCTGTCATTTCGTACTACCAATGTACTTATAAGGATACCTTTCATTCAGGGATTTTTAGGGTCTTAATTTCAAGGACCAAACTTTTTTAATTGAGAAAAAATAGTGACATTTGCTTGATTTTGGGAGAAATTGTTTTATACAAAGAAGTAAGGAAAAGCATTGAGATATAATGTGGACTCCTGATGACTTTCAATTTGATCAAATCTTACCTCATTTAAGTAAACAGATGCCAAAAAAACCTAGGTTTACTTTTAAACAATTTCGAAGTAAAAATTGTAATCTGTGGGCATGTGAAGACGATTTATAAACAAAAGGCTACCCCGCTTTGATTTGTTTTCATTGATTGGAATTTTAAAGCAAAAATTGGGGAAAATACCTGTTTTTTAGCATTGATAATGGGGCCTTATTTCAGCTCCCCCCCCTTACATACAGACCCTTAAAAACCCTGTTATTCTATTGATAATGATTATAGACTTATACACATTACAACCATTGGGCATTAATTAATGACCAATGTTTTTGGGAGGGCCTAAATATTTTGTGACCATATTAAAATTCACATAGCCTGAGATTTCTACAGATGGTGTACCTGTTCACTAAAGGAACACATCAACATTCAGTTCCAGCAGCTCCCACTTGTCAAGCTGGTATTATGTATTGATTTTACTATCTGACTGGTGTTTTACCACCTAAGCTGCCTTTATAAACCCATAAATTAGTTTTTTGTTGTTCTGAGAATCATAGCCAATAGGCCTATTAATTGGTATATTCTTATTTGTTAAAATCAACCCTCCAGACCAAGAACAATTGACCAATACCCTGTCCATTACATAGGGACATGTTTGAAATCCGATCCTAGAATCCATCAAAATTGATAGGTGATGCAATTGTTAATAGATTTTCAACAGTGTTCTGTTTTGTTGTACATTAGTTTGGAGATTTACAACAGGGGCTGACTTTGCAGAGTTCATTTATCAAAAGAAAACATGTCCTCCAAACAATGGAAAAACAGAGGAATTAATTAGCCAGATGTAGGAGATAAATCAATAGTAGAAACTGAAAATAGATAAAAATTTATGGCACTGCATATTGGACAAACATTTATGTGTTTATTGGAGGAGAAATCTGCAGGAAAGAGATGGTGCTCCCTTCTCAATGTGGTGCCTGGTCTTGTGATGTCATGCTGAGAACATTTTCTAATTGAGCTCAACTTAAAGTGTCCAGATTGATATTTCATTAGTCACACTTGGAATGTAAATCAAATTTCTTTATACAAAATTACAGTGAAAGTGTAACTTTGAAATTTGCAGGTGTAACTGGACTTTATAGAATGTAAAGATATTTCATCATATAAACAGACTGAATGCAAAAATTTCAATAAAATGTTAACTCCAGGATAAATTCCCTTTGATTTTTGAAAGATGGTGACCTAATACTGATGTCTGACATACATTAGCATGATAAACTTAGGATTGTATCACTGCACTGCTAAATTACAGAAGATGTGGTAACTCTGTGACTCTAACACTTTACTGCAGGTATTAATATGTACATGTAAGGTAAATGGGCTGATTAGCCAGGACAAGGTGCCCTGACAGTGTCTGATGTAATTCTTAATTGATTGCATTTGTGTGACCAGTGCAGGCTGCTTAGTGCTGTGCTTGACTGAATCAGCATTGCATATTAAGCATGTTTTTTTGGTTTTTTTTTAAATCATGGAACATGTAGTAATTATACAAGACTAGAAATTTAGTGCATTTATTTATTTTTTTTTTTTTTAAATATATGACCTTTAACATGTAATATTTGAATTGACAAATTACTGAAACCAGATTTGATATATTTTCTGTAAAGTATTCCTGTTACTGGTCAGGTTATATGTCATCACATTGAGTTCAGCTTTCGAAGAAAGTGATGAGTAGTGATATTTCCCTTCAGAGAGACCTATTCTACACCTGCTCTACATATCATTTCATAATGAGCTCTGAAAAATTATTCAAGTTTTTACATCATATAGAGTTGATTCTTTAGATCCACTGACTTTGTGATAGGAGGGGGTGAACATACTCTCTGCATTTTGTTGTGAAGATGTAAAGTAGATAATGATTCAATGACAGCACTCCAACGCAATTAGTTGTTAATTGAAGGATTTTGTAATACCTATCAACTAGTATTATTGAATTGTCTTGGTGTTAGACAGGGTGGAATTCCTTGTCCTTGACTGTTTTGTTGTCTACTTAGCAATCCACAGGTCTGTAGTGAGGAGTCATTAAATGAAACACTCTATTACAATGGCAACAATGGGCAGGTATAGCCAGAAAGAATCCAAACTAAGACTGAAATTACAGCCAGTCCCTTGGAAATTATTTGTTTTGCATTGTACAAATTCCATTGCTTGGAGTATTGTAATATTTCCTCTCGAGTTGGCGATGATGTCACTACTGCTGATCATGAAAATTACCTGTCTGAAATGCAATTGTGCATTATAGGTAGGGGGTGGGTGATATGCATGCTTCATTTGAACTCACTAGGCGGTTATGTCAGGAATTTTTTTGAGTATTTAAACTACTGTGAATAGATTTGCAGTATTTATGTAAATAGCCTGTAGCTTGTCAAAATTTTCTCAAAAACTGTCAGTAATTGTAGATATGGCTTGGAAGAATTTCAAGTGTTTTTTTTTCTGTTTGTGATGTATTACAGCAAATTATAAGCAAAATAAATACAGACATTGGTGGGTTGATAAGAATTACTCAGACATTGATTTCCATTCACTCAAATTGATTAAAAGGGATCTCTTTGATACATGATTCCTATTCTCTAAGGTGTTATAAAGAATGGATGTTCCCTCAGAAACCTCATATTAGAGAACAGTGTAGTCTTATGGGATCAGAGCATCAGATATTTGTTTGTCTTTCTACTCTGTCTACACAAAGACTGTGTTTTCTGTTCTATCTGATTACAAGTGTATAATCTTTTGTAGACCTTAATCAGATCAGTTCTGGGGGTGTTACCTGCATGGACAGATTTTTAATTTATCAGGTGTCCCTGTTTATTGGAGAGAGTGAGAGGTAGATGATAAGTTAGGCCTTCAGTCACAGCCAACCAAAATAAAGACTCAGTGGGACTGTACAAGCTGTGACCTAGTTATGTAAAGGGCTGTAACTCTGAGTAACAAAGGAAGAAAAGAAAAAAAAGAAAAGAAAAAAGAAGCAATTACAATATTCCAGATAGCACCAGATAATTATTGGGGTTTATTCAATATTGTAAAAGATATGGGTCTGTGGAACTTTATCCTCTCGTTTATTCCTGATTCTTGTACATTTGATTAATGCCACAATTTTTTCTTCTTTTCATTCTTAGGCTTACAAACTCATTCAATAAAAATTAGAGAGTTTAATTATTAATAAGTTTTTGACACCCCCCCCCCCCATATTTATTGCTACTAGTGTTTAAAACCCTATTCATTGATTTGAATAACAGATAACAGTAGAGGTTGTAATTTAATGTGTTGATATGTGGATCTTATTTAAATATGAGAAAATCGCCCTGTATTGACATTAAATGAAAATAGTAAAAAAATTAAAATTCAAAAGTTTGTCTACCTATGAGGTTCCTTCATCATATTATCATCAGATTGAGGTCATTGTATTATCGATGTGTCAGACAAGGGCTGTGTAGGAATGAGGGTATTGGAGGAGGAGGGGGATTCTCACCTGCTGACAGGTGTTGTGTGTTAATTGTCAGGTATTACACCTTGAGTTCCATGTAGTACACTGCACCAGTGACAAGATTCACTTACAGATAAAGTCTTTGTATAATTATTCTGTTAGGTTCTAGGGGAAATGGGGAATTACAAGACACAGTTTAAAGAAAGGCAAAATGACAAGACAAAGAAACAGAGAAACTAGACTTGATTCAGACATTAGGAGGCTTCACTAGTGGTAGGCAGGGTTTGAATCGATCAGACTGTTGACCTGATTCAGTTACTTTTTATTTGTCTGATGGACATTCAAAGTCCAGACAAAACATGTGTTTAGCTTGCTTAATTAATTATATCTACAGTAATGCACATGGTGTTTCATTGTGACATGACAAATATACACATCTCATGTTTATTGCAAGGGTTTTATCAAGAAATGTGTGTGTGTGTGTGTGTGTGTGTGTGTATATATATATATATATATATATATATATATATATATGTTTGAATATTGTAAAATTAAAACAAAAGATTTCAAAACTTTATTTCAGAACTGAACTAAATTTATTTATCTCATCACAATTACACAATTGTATACAGAGGTTTAGTATTTTACATGAAAGTGATGATAGTAAATGACATTTACTAGTATAAATAAGAAATGGGAGGGGCATCTGGTGGTCAGGAATACAATGTCTAAGCTGATAATTAGTCATTCACACCTCAGATATCATTCTCAACAGCTGACCATGTGCCCTGATTGATGTAAAAACAATAATTAACAAGGGGTTTTCTTAACCATCAAAGACTATGAAATGACAGGAGAAAGAGGGAACTTTTACCTAGTCACTAGAATCACATCAGGCTACACACAGAAATTGGCTTTCAAACACCCCAGGGAAGTCAGGGTCCCCTGAGCTATTGGCCTCCAAACACTCTAGGGAAGTAGATGGAGGATTGAGAAGTTCAGTAACAACAAACTGAGTTAGCAGCTTGGGCTTTTATTGTGGTCTTCCTGATTTATTGTTTATTGACCAAAGGAGTCCTGTGGCTCCAAGGTATACAATTTGCATTTACAACACACATTGGTGATTATGAAATGGTAAAGAATTCAAAAAAGAAAAGAAAAAAGAAAGCATCAACACTGATTGCACAGGTCCCTTTGTTGTGTAAATTTTATTTAACAAGTACTGACATAAGTCTCCAAAACATTTGATATTATTGGTTGTAAAAGATTAAAAAGGTTTGAATAATAAAGGGTATTTATCACAATATAATTTGATGAAATTGTTTAAATGCACTTATATACACATATCAAAACAAAACACATTTCATTTTGTTACACAAAGAAGAAGTTTGCTAAATCACATATATATACAAAGTAATTTTTGTTTCTTTCATTGAAAAGATAGTGTTAAGATCAAAATTAATGAACAAAATTTAGTAATAATTTCCATTTTACAAAATGCATTTTAGCTTCTAGTTGAATTTTCAAAAACACTTGACAACTCTATTTCTAATGTATGCATTTGTGGTATTCATTTGATTTATAAATATACTAAAATATAATAATAATTTTCAAGAAAATATTTTGATGGTCAAAGTTTTATAACAATGATAAATCCACGGGAACGTAGTTAACTAAGTTTAACAAGGGCCTATGTCCCATTCAAAATTCCTTAATGTTCAACACCCCCGCTCCCCATTTTAATTCTTTCCAACTGGTCACCTCAGTTGCACATTAAAATCTATATAAACATGCTCTCACATTAAGATCTATATTAACATGCTCTCACCGATGCTCAGATTCTGTGAATTTGTAAGCACCCTGTGTGTATGTACAATAGGTCATCATGGTTTATAACAACAGGTTGTTCGGCCTAGTGTAAAATTCTAAATTGCCTCTTCATCTCAAATGCATAAACAGGTTTAAAATTTAAATACCAATTCTAAAAACTTCACTGGGCCATGGAGTGGGGCAGTACATGGAGTGGGGCAGTACATGAACAGCTCTACTGAGATGTCGGATTTAACATAGTTTTTCATTGTGACAGGTCTTCAGAGTGCAATTTTATCACCATCAGATAACATGAATACTGGGTTTTTTTTTGGGGGGGGGGGGATTTGCAGAACATAAAATATGTTTGTAAAAAATCTTTTAAAATCATTATAGGTAGTCATTTAGTCCGTGTGTTCCCCAAATGTACAAACACCCCCAACCCCAACCCCCATCGCACCTCCCACCCCCAGAATAATGAAATGTAAATAAAGAACCAAAAGTTCTATAATATTGATATGATTATATGTGGTGTTTATTAGCACAAACGTGTTAACTTAGGCTGTAAAAAGTGGGGAATCTAAACCAATGTAATGTATTCACATGAAGTCAATTTTAACAAGCAAAAATTTCCTAGATGAAAACAAGACAAGGCCCTGACTAAGATTATATGATTCTATAAAAGGTAGCCAGAAAACATGTGGATTTTGATATACCCTGGAGAAATGACAATCCTTTGATGTTTGAGACACTTGTTACTGACAAGAAGTTGAAGGAATTTAACACCTGAAATAAGATCCATTTTATTGCACACTCCATTAATATATCAACACAATTAATCAGGCTGAGGGGTCTATAAATTAATACAAGGTTAAAGAGGAACAGTGCCCCCCCCCCCCCCCCCCCCCCCCCCCCTGCTCTCACTCTCTCTCTCTGGATAATTAGATAAATTATTACAATTATCCAAAATTTATGATCATAGATAAACATATATGCATAATAATCATATGAATATTAATGTCATTTTAAACACCCCTTTAAAAAATAATTTTAAAAAAGGATTTTATTAGAGATGATGCATTCCAAAGCTTCTTGCTTCCCTGTACTGCTAAGTGTTGACAGTTATCAGTGCAGTGGTCACACCTGCACTGCCTCCCCTTTGATGTGGAGGGGAGACCATACAGAGTAGGCTGTTAATTACCTATAGCACTTGGCCTGCTGCCCCTGTGTACACCCAATTAACATGGTAGCAGTGGCTTTGTTTATTGGGGGTACACAGGTAGTTAGGGATACCTATACCACTTGTCTCTGCCTGTTAATTAGGAGTACACTGAATCTGATTGGTGGACAGGTAAGGCTACCTGTGGGAGGTCATCTCCTCAATTGTCCACTCATTCAGTGTACATCAGCATGATCAGCCTCCCAAGGTAGGGTTTTAGTGTGAATTATGGCTATAAACATATAAATTAGGGCTATTGCACAATTTTGGCCAGTTTTTTAAAAATGAAAATTAAGGGAGAGGTGCTCTAGCACTGATATTTGCCTATAGATATGGCTATTATGTTCAGCTTAATTTATGCAATGTAAGTTATTGACTCGGATGTAATTCTGTAAAACTTGGAATACATTTAAATCACAGTATTTTTCATGATTTCGTTTTTTTTCCCCAGCCTCCACCGATTCGCTAAAGCTGTGAAGCCAGAAATTCCAGTAGAGGCCTTCACCAAGTGAGTTCTAATTTTTATTTCAAACGCTTTCAGCCCTCTGACAACTAATGGAGTTTGATGGCAATCACTGTTGTTTGTAATGAACCGCTGCTGTAATATATGCATTAGCACAGCTTTTGAAGTATGGTTTCAAAATATTTTTTTTTTTATTAAACCCTAAACCTTCTGATGACAATTTGTCTTTCCTTTGATCGTCCATTAAATGCTTCTCCATCTCATGTTAGTTAATTAGGTCAGGTAGGTCTGCATGATCTTGTAGTTTAATTAACAAGTACTTCTCTATATTTGTTGCCTTCAAAGAACTCGCAGAATCTAGGAAAGTTTGAGTGTACTTTGTATCATTTTGACTTGTACATCTGTCAGAGGTTTTTCAAATCAGTGCAACCAACTAAGAACACTATATAAAAAAAACCCAGACAGTTACTCCTTATAATACAGTAAATTTCTGTATCTAAGATCTTTTTAAAGTAAACTTCTTTTATTGAAAAGAGAAAACAAAAGTTGTTGAATAAACTTTTGGGGAGATTGTTTTGCTGTTCATGCTGTTGAGGTAGAAGTTTGTGGTGGTAGCAGATAACTTGATGAGAACTAGTACCTTATTTGTAAAGTTGATCTCAGACATTGGAAACTGTAAATATAACTTGATGAGAACTAGTACCTTATTTGTAAAGTTTATCTCAGACATTGGAAACTGTAAACACACAAACAGAAGACAACCATCACAACAAATTCAACAATATGGAGAAGTCAGCATTATTAAAAATAAGAAAGAAATATTCAAAACCCGCGATAATTAAAATGATATTGAAATATGTACCAAGTCAGCACATGGATTTTTCACTGTTTTTTTATCAACAAGCAAAATTTCATGCACTTTTGAAAGCAATTTGGCTTGAGAGTGTATCATTAGTATGGACTGCGGGATTATATTGAAATGTGTCGGAATTGTATTCAGCGTACCTGAGCTGTGAATTGTATTCAGCGTATCTGAGCTGTGAATTGTATTCAGCATACCTGAGCTGTGAATTGTATTCAGTGTACCTGAGCTGTGATGATCAGGTGTTTGTAGGCTGTAAACTATTGAAGCATTGAGGATTTTTTTATGCGTCCATCTTTAGACAGGACGTATTATGGTACAGCAATGTCCATACGTCCACGGTTTTCTGTTTGTATTTTCATTACTCTTATATTTTAAGCTGAAACTTGCCAAGTTGCTTCTTTGTGGGTCACTTTAGATCATGTTGCAGGAGTTTTGCTCCTTTGTATTGAAATTTAATGTGTTGTGGAGGGTACATGATTTGTCCGTTTAACTCCTCCCATAGTTTGTAAGTGAGCACTTTCTTATTGTCCACAGTGTTTGTATGGGTATCGAAAATGTGCATGTGACAATGATTTTGATTTTCTTGAGTTTTGAGAAAATAAGTTGAACTTTGTCACTTTAGATTTAATTACAAACCTTTACAGTTACAATTCTAAAAGCAAAATCTTTCCAAACCACCGAGCAGTGAGATAGATGTCTTTAGTTTTATCTGTGTAAACCACCGAGCAGTGAGATAGATGTCAGTAGTTTTATAAACCACCGAGCAGTGAGATAGATGTCTGTAGTTTTATCTGTTTAAATCACCGAGCAGTGAGATAGATGTCTGTAGTTTTAACTGTTTAAACCACCGAGCAGTGAGATAGATGTCTGTAGTTTTAACTGTTTAAACCACTGAGCAGTGAGATAGATGTCTGTAGTTTTAACTGTTTAAACCACCGAGCAGTGAGATAGATGTCTGTAGTTCTATAAACCACCGAGCAGTGAGATAGATGTCTTTAGTTTTATAAACCACCGAGCAGTGAGATAAATTTCTGTAGTTTTATAAACCACCGAGCAGTGAGATAAATGTCTAGTTTTATCTGTGTAAACCACCGAGCAGTGAGATAGATGTCTTTAGTTTTATAAACCACCGAGCAGTGAGATAGATGTCTGTAGTTTATCACCGAGTAGTGAGATAGATGTCTGTAGTTTTATAAACCACCGATCAGTGAGATAGATGTCTGTAGTTTTATAAACCACTGAGCAGTGAGATAGATGTCTGTAGTTTTATCTGTGTAAACCACCGAGCAGTGAGATAGATGTCTGTAGTTTTATCTGTGTAAACCACTGAGCAGTGAGATAGATGTCTTTAGTTTTATAAATCACCAAGCAATGAGATAGATGTCTGTAGTTTTATAAACCACCGAGCAGTGAGATAGATGTCTGTAGTTTTATCTGTGTAAACCACCGAGCAGTGAGATAGATGTCTGTAGTTTTATAAACCACTGAGCAGTGAGATAGATGTCTGTAGTTTTATAAACCACCGAGCAGTGAGATAGATGTCTTTAGTTTTATCTGTGTAAACCACCGAGCAGTGAGATAGAAGTCTGTAGTTTTATAAATCACTGAGCGTTGAGATATATGTCTGTAGTTTTATAAACCACCGAGCGGTGAGATAGATGTCTGTAGTTTTATAAACCACCGAGTAGTGAGATAGATGTCTGTAGTTTTATCTGTGTAAACCACTGAACAGTGAGATAGATGTCTTTAGTTTTATAAATCACCAAGCAATGAGATAGATGTCTGTAGTTTTATAAACCACCGAGCAGTGAGATAGATGTCTGTAGTTTTATAAACCACCGAACAGTGAGATAGAAGTCTGTAGTTTTATAAACCACTGAGCAGTGAGGTAGATGTCTGTAGTTTTATAAACCACCGAGCAGTGAGATAGATGTCTGTAGCTTTATCTGTGTAAATCAGAGGCCATCTTGACCTTCCTGCATGCAAAAAAAATAATAAGTACAGGTTGAGCCTGGTGTATTTTACTGGCGGCGATTTTAAAAATGTATTGAACCAAAGATCGAAGCAATGAATCGAGCTTTTATATTGAACAGTATTGATGTATCGGAGGATTGTTTTAGCCTCGGTGTATAATTATGTGAAATGACAGAACAACATTAGCCTACTTAAATCGTATTCAAACTGTAGTTGAACGGGTTCTTACCAGTTCTATAACAAAGCGCCCTATCTTTGCAGTGTTAAGGCCCTATTTTTTCGGGAGGGGAGGGGGTCGACAATACTCATTGGGTAGTCTACCGGGTTAGTGAAATTGAAGAAACGATATATGTCTTGTTTTCAACTAAGCTTGAAAAGCATAATCTTAAGATCACCTTTAAATATTTGTTGAATCTAAAGAGCCCTCCCTTACATGGCAGAATTGAAGTGGCATGAAGACTTGCCATTAAATTTTACTATTTGTGAAAGTGCTGGGGATTATGCATCTACTCTATATGCATGTGTGCCAGGCCAGGCTATGATTGAAATTTCAGAATCTCACCAATGTTTTTAGTAAGAATATGGCATCCAAATTTACTTCTATATCAGTAGTGTGGCTAGTGTGCAGCTTGTTTGTCACAGAGACATTGCTGCACATCCCAGCTTGTTTGTTACAGAGACATTGCTGCACATCCCAGCTTGTTTGTTACAGAGACATTGCTGCACATCCCAGCTTGTTTGTTACAATGACATTGCTGCACATCCCAGCTTGTTTGTTACAATGACATTGCTGCACATCCCAGCTTGTTTGTTACAATGACATTGCTGCACATCCCAGCTTGCCTTTGTGTTTCTTTGATCATTCATGCTCTTCTGCACAAGTAATGTGTGGCCATAATACAACATTGGTTCAGTAAAGATTGAGACATGATGTGCCTTTGTTCATCTTACAAATATCAGATGTTTGTGGCAGATTCACACTTGGGTCATAACTTGCACATATACACAAGGCATGGCATGATGATAATTATGCTAAATGATTGTGCTGTTGAAAGGTTCATGGCCTTATTCAAGGTGATAGTTGCCACACTCAGAAGTGACCAAAATCATTTAGAATAAAATGTAGCTATTCAACATTCTGGAGTGCTGACGACACCCGTCAATAGTATGGTACTTGATTTCAAAGGAGGTCAGGCACAGATACCGGGGATCTGTTGACTTCCAAAATATTTTGTGAAAATCTGAATGGTCAAATTTTAAGTCTCTCGTTCCTCTTACATGGTGTCAATTCCACATATATAAACTAGAGATATCTGATATATTGTCAAAGGCTTCACTGAGAATCATAGTGCCAGAAAAGGGAAGATACAGATGAGGGAGACTTCTTCGGGGGGGCTAGTTTTATGCTCTCTAAAAGCAGAAAATTATAACACAAATTTCAATACAGATTATTCCATGTTACATTTAGATGGAACTGTTAGCATCATCTTGCCATACCTACAGTATGTGTCATGACCTATATGCGAATCTGCCACAAACATGATACTCGTAAGATAAGCAAATGTCATCATCATTGAACCAAAGTTAGCTAGTACTTCAAGGCTTATAAAGCATCATCTGTTCCAAAACAAGGGTATTGTGTGTTTTGATTGGTTCAGTACTAGTTTCATTCTTTATGTACAAATTTGCAATAAAGAATGATTTACTAGCACGTAAAATCAATCTAGCTGTATTTAACTAATGCCTGGCTTCAATCTGAATCAGTCAAAGGTGTGAGAAATCATGGTCCACCTGTCTGTAATTTGAATGGTGCATATATAGTCCTTAAGCACTAAATAAGGGAGGGTTTATCAATATTTTTATGCCCTCATTATGAAATGACCAGGGCATGATACAGAGTTAACCTCTGCAGTCATTCCATTCTGTCATTCCCTCATAATTCTGTCCTTCTGTCTCTCATAATTCTGTCTTTATTCTGTCCTGTCACTCCCTCATAATTCTGTCTATTCTGTCCTTCTGTCTCTCATAATTCTGTCTTTCTGTCCTTCTGTCACTCCCTCATAATTCTGTCTTTATTCTGTCCTTCTGTCACTCCCTCATAATTCTGTCTATTCTGTCACTCATAATTCTGTCTCTATTCTGTCCTTCTGTCACTCATAATTCTGTCTTTATTCTGTCCTGTCACTCCCTCATAATTCTGTTTATTCTGTCCTTCTGTCTCTCATAATTCTGTCTTTATTCTGTCCTTCTGTCACTCATAATTTTGTCTTCATTCTGTCCTTCTGTCACTCATAATTCTGTCCTTCTGTCACTCACTCATAATTCTGTCTATTTTGTCCTTCTGTCATTCCCTCATAATTCTGTCTTTATTCTGTCCTTTTGTCACTCCCTCATAATTCTGTCTTTATTCTGTCCTTTTGTCACTCCCTCATAATTCTGTCTTTCTGTCACTCCCTCATAATCATTATCTCTGCTACAGATGCTCATATAGATACATGAATACTTAATTGGTTCTGGTTAAATAATTTTGACAGAGTTGTGCCTCTTGGACTTAGAAAATTTCAAATAATTGTACCAAGACAATTTGAATTAAAATTCAGGATGTGTGTGTCACAAGAATAAACTGCAAGTTTGTATTTGGTTCAGGTCTTAAAAAAAAAAAAAAAAAAAAAAAAAAAGGCATAGGTGGACTTAAAAAAATTTAAACAATTCATTTTTGACTCATTATCTCAGGATACATGGACATTCAGAATTGTAATTTGGGATATAGATATATCATGAGACTACACAGACCAAGTTAACTGTTCAGATAATTTTTGGCAGAATTATGTCCCTTGAATTTAGAAAATTTTAAGCAATTCACAGCTTCATAATCTCAGTCATACCTGGTCAATTTGAATTAGAATTTGGTATATAGAATACATTGACATGAGAATATCCAGGTTAAGATTTTGTTGGGATTTTGTTGAATAATTTTTTTAACATATTTTATATCTTATAAAATAAATAGAAATGGCTTTCATTCCTTATAATTTAATTTAGTAAATCGCGTATATTATTTGATGAAAAATGTATGCTAAAGAAAATATGAATTTTATATGACGCCGACCAATATTGCCGTAGTGCAATGGAACCTGAACAGCCAAACGTATTATGACGTCATTCTTTTGATGTCATATAGCAGGACTAAACGGCAACTTTGTTAAAACTATTAAAAGAATGTTGATAAAGTCAAAAAATATATCGGGATATTGTTGTCCCGTTTCATCACTGGGATATTGTCCCGTTTCATCACTGGGATATCGTTCTGTTTCATCACTGGGATATTGTTGTCCCGTTTCATCACTGGGATATTGTTGTCCTGTTTCATCACTGGGATATCGTTCTGTTTCATCACTGGGATATCATTACTTGTTTCATCACTGGGATATTGTTGTCCCATTTCATTACGAAAAATAATGTTGCTTCTTTGGGAATTGTCAGATTTGATGCTTGATGCATGTAACTGTAAGGTGAGTAAATTACTGAACTATAGAGCGTACGTGATATGTTTCTGCTAGGAATAAGGGAAACTGCCCAACCACGTATGCATGTTATGTACCTCCCCCCTCCCCAGCAAGGTGTTTGCACCTGTCAATTTGTATACGTAGTTGTCCACATAATATACAAATGTACAAAGTACAAATTTATAACGTGTCGTGCGATTGGTACGCGAGTAATCCCGAGACCATTCGGATGATCCCGAGACTAAGCAATGTCTTTGCGAACCAATCACACGGCGCGTACAACAACTTCGTACTCTGTGACTTCCTTTTGGGTGCCAGTGGAAGAGATAAAGCCCTGTCCGATCAATGCATGCAAGATTGTGTCAAATAAAAGAGATGAGATGGGTTTTGAGTTGAAATGACTTGTTGTATGACATCTCCCCGACCTGCCGCTCGCCAAAATTCCTAAGGTAACGCTGTAATTACTTGGGAAATGTGCCCCGAAACGGGGACCCCCAGTTTGTTTACAAATTTTTGTTTCATTCCTTGTGTATTTTATTATACTGGTAGAAGACCAAGCTCTAAAGCTTACAAAACGTGAAACGATTACATAAATCGGAAGAGGGATGAGATAGACAGGGAACTCCCACATTTCAGAGAAATTATTGCCACCAAATAAAAAAATTATCATAAAAGGAAGGGGGGGGGGTAGTAATATCCATACTTCAGGTGCCTGTGATCCATATTGGTTTTAGACACTAGGATAGTCGGGCAAACTGTTTTTGTTCACCCGGGAGTTAAGGTTAAGGGCAGGAAATAAAAAATTCCAGTAATTGATCATATCTTGAATATTTTAACTTCTTGATAACTATCCTTCAAATTCTTTTTAAAATTTGGTATGAAGCATTCCTATACCAAAATTGTAAATTTTATGATCCCCAGGGTAGAAGTACCAACTCCAGGGTAGGACCAAACTTTGGATGTAGTGTTTATGTAAAATATTTCAATAACATCTTCTTTAATGCTATTGATTCAGAAGAAGCAGGTAGTCCTTTAACAAAATTAAATTTATGATCCTAGGAGTAGGTGTTGGGCCAAAGTGGTCATAATGATTAATTCAGCATTTTTAACTTCTTGACAAGTACCATTCCAAATTTTTCTCAAATTAAGTATAAAGCATGTTTGGGACAAGGAAGACATAATTTGTGAATATCAGGACTCCTGCAGCCCTGGATTATTAGAAGAAGCGCTAGGCCTTCATCAAAATTGTAAATTTCATGATCCTGGGAGAAGGGGTCAGCGTGATAAAAAGAAGCTCCCATGATTTGTGGTGTGATATAATTTATATCCAACTCTGTTTTCTATCCCCTCGCCAAGGCTTGGGGATAGAAATCGCACAATTCGTTCAATGTAAATCATATTAAACCACAACTCATGGAAGATCCTATTTTTAGGTCACCAAAGTAAACTCGGGTGACCTATTGCAATTGGATGTCGTCCGTTGTGCGTTAAAAATTGAACATTTTTAACTTTTTGATAACTATTGTTTCAATTTTTTTCAAATTTGGTTTGAAGCAGTCTTGGGACAAGGGGGACATAAATTGTAAATTTTAGAGCTCCGGGGACTCTAAGGGTGGGGCAAGAACTGCCCAAATTTGACCAATTTTCAAAAAACTAATCCAGAACCACATGTCTAAAAAAAAACCCACAAAATAAATGTATAGTGATATAGAGCAGGAAGACCAAAACTAAACTTCAGGATCCCTGGGGTAGGGGTTTTGACCCCAGGGTGGGGCCAAACTTGGAATATAGTGTTTATGTGTGAAACATTTGATTAACATCTTCTTTAGTGCTATTGATACTAAATTGATATTTAGAAAGAATACTGTAGGTAGTCCTTTACCAAAATTGTAAATTGCATGATCCTAGGGGTAAGGGTTTGGTTTCAAGGTGGTGTCAAAATTATAATAATGATTTGAAGGACTTAAGTTTGCTGATACTGTATAAAATCTAAATGCATACTTAGGAACAGCAGAAAAGGATGTACAAAAAATGGTGAATTTCTCAACCCAGGGTTTTGACTATAGGATGGGTCCAGATAAGAAGTAAGGGTTCTGACTCCAGAGTGGGGCCAAACTTAGTATATAGTATTTATGTGTAAGTTTGCTGATACTGTATAAAATTAGTCAATCTTTTGATGTTTTGATGTTAATACACCTATTATTTAAAGCCTTTCATCAGTATATGCACTTTTGAGGGCATTAAAGTTTCAAAAACGCATCTTGTTTTTTAGTGTTGCGGAACATTAGAATTTAGCTTAGATATTTAGAACAGGAAATTTTTTTCTAGATTTTATAGCCCTTTGGAGTAGCAATAGTTTTCACTAGTACTCAGGTGACCGATAAAGCCTGTGGGCCTCTTGTTAACATATTATGCTCCTCTTCATATTTCCACCAGTCAGTGGATAGTTGGTAGACCACATGTCCGCTCCATGTCTTGAGAAAAAAATCACTTGATCATAATATTTTATATTAGGGTTGGTTATGAGTAGAATAATTGATATTGAGGTCACAAGGTCAAGGGTCAATTCACTTGGGACATGGGAATACACTGTCTGCTCAATATATTGAGAATCCTTTGCTTAAAGGGATATAGCAATTAGATTTTTTCTGAAAATCATTTTATCATAGAAAGGAGGTATCTCCTGTTTGAAAAATGACAATTTTTATATATGTAAATGAGTTCATTTCCATGGAAACAACCCCTGAACCTAACAATGTTGAAAAAACACAAAAGGCCAAAATTTAGCAGTTGTAGATCCAAAAATATGTACAACAAACAAACAGGTTGTAATATGGCTATATTTAATGGCCATCATACAAACAGTCTATGTGCAGACACTATGATGTGAAAATATTTTCCACGTAACGCAAAAACAAATTACCCAAAATTCAGTCCGAATTTCCTCAGCGCCTCTAAAAAATATCTTTTTGAGGATAGAGTTTTCTAGGAAAATGGTCAAAAACATTTACTGAATGTAATTAGATTTTAATTATTTTACTATAGTTAAAGATGGCATCCATAGCTACAGGACTAACCAAAAATATTGGCATGTCAATGAAGTGGATAAAAAGATATGATGAACTGAAGGTCATCTGAGGTCATTGAAAATTGCTGCAAATAAATCGGACTGTTTTTTGTTTTTTTCCCCCTCTAAAACACATTTTTTAAAAACATCAAACAGAATGTTTAAATCTTATGTTCTTAAAAGTGGTTAATTTGTGAAAATATTTTAGTTGGTATGAAAACGAATCCAATTTGGAAAGAAAACAGTCTGAATTTCCTCTGTCTTTTTTTAATTTTGCACTTTGAGCGTAAATTGTTCAGATAAACGCCAAAAAATCATATCCTGTATGAATGTATATAGAATTTTTGAAATTTCAGATAAGTAATGCATAAAGGTACCAAACCAAACAAACAAAAAACCCCACTTAAAATCATATTAAAAATCATATCACCGACCAACCTAAATGCTCTGATCTCATTAAAACTTTAATACTTTAGTGAATCTTTAACCACAAGAATCAGATGTTTGGCTCGAATTGTTTTGAACACAGCCTTATTTTGCTTTGAAAAAATAATGCAAATAAGTATCAATCTGACATCCGATATTGATACCGTAATTGTGCCTTAGTATTAAAATAATCTAAGATAGTCTTGTGCCATTAGTTGTAATTGAATCAGTGCATGTAATTCATTATACTAAAAGTGTAAACTGTGAAAAATACAAATAGAATTGACATGAATCAACGGATGATGAACACATACTAATTAGATCATTATTGATTCAACTAGATACTCACGTAAAGAAATCACGTATCGCAGATCTACATTATGTACCGCTCTAAACTGCAAATATTGTTTTAGGTGTATGTGTAAATTATTTGATTGCTGTTGATTCTAACTATCCTAAAGTTTCAACTGATATTCTGGTGAAACCTATTAATGTTTTGAAAAGGGAGGGGGTGTAACAAGTTGGGCGCGCACTAAACATTTTCATAATTTAACTATATATTAATGAAAATTGAAGAAAACGAACAGTGATCAATCTCATAACTCCTGTAAGGAATACAAAATAAAGAGTTGGACAAACACGGATCCCTGGACATACCAGAAGTGAGATCAGATGCCTAGGGTGGGGGTGTTAGTGCTTCATCTCCTCTAGATCCCCATCTTTATTATTTTTAAAAAAAATATACAAAAAATAGAATTAAATGTTTGGTTTTCTTTCTACGCATCTGCGGAGGGGGTGGGATTGGGTCTATTTGAATATGGAATTTGCATAACAAATATGCCCGTTTCAAAGTCGAGCAGAGGCAGTCTGGAACACTCGTTTAAGTCAACCCCCCCCCCCCCCCCCCCCAATCCCCCACCCCTGATCTGCAAATGAAAATTAGATGGGTAAAATACATGTACTATGTTGGATTTTTTAAAGCATACAATCATTATGTGATGAGAGCAGCTACAGGATGATAAAGTAAGTTTTGATTTTGCCTATTCTGCATTTCC
>NC_079172.1:75098222-75108222 GCF_947568905.1 Ostrea edulis | reverse complement strand
GCCCAACTATTTATTTTGTATTGCTTATAGGAGTTATGAGATTGATCACTGTTCGTTATCTTCAGCTTTCATACTTGAAAGACAAAGGGATGATTTGTAATAGTAATTGGGGGTGGGGGTCACATTAATATCATGAATAATCGTGAGACTATTTTGATCATGAATAATCATGAGACTGTTATAGCCATGAATAATCAAGAGACTGTTTTAGCCATAGATAATTATGAGTTTGTTTTAGCCATGAATAATATTGAGTCTGTTTTAACCAATGAGAATTTCATAAGCTGAGGGAGTTTGAATTCTGTAAACTTTACTTGCTCATCTACTTGGAGTGTTTGAAATGCTTTTTTGGTGGGGTATATAATTTTGGCAAGTTGCAAAGATTCACCAATAGAAAAATTTGCAAGTTTAAGTACATGAGTATATGTCCTACTGCTGACAAAAATCTAGGCATTTGATTGGACATCAATTTGGGAATATGTAGCCATGTACCCTGCCAAGAATAGATGCAATACAAAATGGCTATGACAGATCTATATACTTAATTGCTTTGTAAAATAAGCACTCTCGATTGCTCTGTAGTAGGATGTGGACTCACTTTCCCTAACGGCTCGAGAGAATGTAAACTCTGACAGGGAATGAGAGTACAGTGGAACCCCGTTATTACGTTCCCCCTTTATTATGTTAGTCCGTATGTTACGTTGGAATTTCAAAGCACAAAACCATTTCTTAACAAACCTATATAAAATAGACCTCGTTATTACGTTGTCCTAAAATGCCGGGACTCGGTATTACGTTGTAAATATTCCGACAAAAACGTAATAAACCCCTAATTATTCAATAGTGATTCTCAAAATAATAAGCCATTCACACCTTGACTGCCTGAGGCAGTCACCATGTAAATTTCCTGGTCTGTTTGGGGATTAGAGACGCTTGACTGATCACGCTTCAATAGATCTAGGGACATCAATACAGGTGAATACCCAGTATAGAAGCCAGTGATAAACAATTAAATAATGTTTATTCAGAAATTGTACTCTATGAAATTTACTTCATTTTTCATATTTTGATAATAAAAGAAATAATTTCTCAACCACCTGCGTGTTCAGCATAGTGTGATTACCTTCGCTATTAAAACTCTATTCATGGACAGCTTTGGTACCAAACAAGAAAGACATAATTTATCGTAGCAATGTTACAACCGCTTGGGTAACTGCTTGGACATAGGTGACTAAAGGTGTTCAATTAAAAAAATTGTTCGTTGTTTGGACATGCAGCTTGGGTGTTCGTAAATCTCGTCCATACATACACCAATCTATCGGCCGATTTGTGCACGGCATTTACCACAGTGAATATTTTAAAATCCCTTGATGCACACGTGATTTTAGTGCCATCATTTAGCGTTATAAATGAAATCTTCGTGCATCATTATATATTTTTTTTTATGTGGATTGCGCTTAAATTGTTCTCCGTGCATGTTTATCGTTGGTGAGAAGTGTGCAAGTGTTGGGTATCGTGTGTGTTTTGTGTCTATAGTTTTGTTGTTTTTTGGGTGGGATTTTTTTAATTGTGTTGTGTATTGTGTAATTAGAGAACTTAATAAAAACGATGTTTTGTTATTTTTTAATACGAATGTTGAATACGAACCGGAACGAGTTATTGAGAGAAATTTACATGAACGCATTGTTTTAAAGTTGATCAAAATGGCGGTCCAAACAAATGCATAAAAAGCAACGTTTATCAAAACATCCTTATGTATCCTACACCGAAATAAAGAAAAGGGATAAGAACATGAAGAATTACGGACAATAAAGATAAGATGTAAATAAAACAAAGTATCATAGTCTTTTAAACAAAGAAACAGTAAAGATATATTCACACAACCCTTCACGGAGTACCAACGGACGATATACAATTTACAAATGATATTTTTAATGGATTTAACTGGGAACGTTTATTACGTTGCCCCCGGTATTACGTTATTTTATCGTGACAAAATGGAAAACGTAATAACGGGGTTTCACTGTATATATACCCTGCCAAGAATTATTATGAAGGCTACTTTCACTTCTCGAAATCCTAATTCAAAGAGTATATGGTCATAAATGTTATGGTCATCATACTATAGAAACTTGTAGGTTATTTTATTGATATCGAGAAAACTAAAGTGACTAATATTAAGAATTATTGTAAACTGATGCAAATGAATAATCAATCGTTTAAAATCGTGATTTTAAAATTCTTACCGATGAGGTCAGCTGCCATTTTTTGATGACCGGAGTATATACAACAGTCATAGGCTTGTATTCAGTATAGGGAAAATAGATCCCGTTACCATTCACAATACACTATGGTTAGATCCAGTTACTATTCACAATGTCATTATACAATACACTAACTAGTGTAAGATCCAGTTACTATTCACAATGTCATTAAACAATACACTAACTAGTGTTACATCCAGTTACTATTCACAATGTCATTATACAATACACTAACTAGTGTTAGATCCAGTTACTATTCACAATGTCATTAAATAATACACTAACTAGGTTTAGATCCAGTTACTATTCACAATGTCATTAAACAATACACTAACTAGTGTTACATCCAGTTACTATTCACAATGTCATTATACAATACACTAACTAGTGTTACATCGAGTTACTATTCACAATGTCATTAAATAATACACTAAGTAGGTTTAGATCCAGTTACTATTCACAATGTCATTAAACAATACACTAACTAGTGTTACATCCAGTTACTATTCACAATGTCATTAAACAATACACTAACTAGTGTTACATCCAGTTACGATTCACAATGTCAGTAAACAATACAGTAGTGTTAGATCCAGTTACTGTTCACAATGTCATTATACAATACACTAACTAGTGTTACATCCAGTTACTATTCACAATGTCATTAAACAATACAGTAGTGTTAGATCCAGTTACTATTCACAATGTCATTAAACAATACACTAACTAGTGTTAGATCCAGTTACTATTCAGAATGTCATTAAACAATACACTAACTAGTGTTAGATCCAGTTACTATTCACAATGTCATTAAACAATACATTAACTAGTGTTAGATCCAGTTACTATTCACAATGTCATTATACAATACACTAACTAGTGTTAGATCCAGTTACTATTCACAATGTCATTATACAATACACTAGGGTTAGATCCAGTTACTATTCACAATGTCATTAAACAATACATTAACTAGTGTTACATCCAGTTACTATTCACAATGTCATTAAACAATACACTAACTAGTGTTAGATCCAGTTTCTATTCACAATGTCATTATACAATACACTAGGGTTAGATCCAGTTACTATTCACAATGTCATTAAACAATACACTAACTAGTGTTAGATCCAGTTACTATTCACAATATCATTATACAATACACTAGGGTTAGATCCAGTTACTATTCACAATGTCATTAAACAATACACTATGTTTAGATCCAGTTACTATTCACAATGTCATTAAACAATACATTAACTATGTTTAGATCCAGTTACTATTCACAATGTCATTAAGCAATACACTAACTAGGGTTAGATCCAGTTACTATTCACAATGTCATTAAAGAATACATTGTCTAGGTTTAGATCCAGTTACTATTCACAATGTCATTAAGCAATACACTAACTAGGGTTAGATCCAGTTACTATTCACAATGTCATTAAACAATTCACTAACTAGTGTTACATCCAGTTACTATTCACAATGTCATTAAACAATACACTAGGGTTAGATCCCGTTACTATTCACAATGTCATTAAACAATACACTAACTAGTGTTACATCCAGTTACTGTTCACAATGTCATTATACAATACACTAACTAGTGTTAGATCCAGTTACTATTCACAATGTCATTAAACAATACATTAACTAGGGTTAGATCCAGTTACTATTCACAATGTCATTAAACAATACACTAACTAGGTTTAGATCCAGTTACTATTCACAATGTCATTAAACAATTCACTAACTAGTGTTAGATCCAGTTACTATTCACAATGTCATTAAACAATACATTAACTAGGTTTAGATCTAGTTACTATTCATTATGTCATTAAACAATACACTAGGGTTACATCCAGTTACCATTCACAATGTCATTAAACAATACACTAACTAGTGTTAGATCCAGTTAGTATTCACAATGTCATTAAACAATACACTATGGTTAGATCCAGTTACTATTCACAATGTCATTATACAATACACTAACTAGTGTTACATCCAGTTACTATTCACAATGTCATTATACAATACACTAACTAGGGTAAGATCCAGTTACTATTCACAATGTCATTAAACAATACACTAACTAGTGTTACATCCAGTTACTATTCACAATGTCATTAAACAATACACTAACTAGGGTTAGATCCAGTTACTATTCGCAATGTCATTAAACAAGCTTCTGTTTTAGGTTGGGTCCAGTTCCTATCACATTAGGGTATATATTTCAGCATCAACTTGATTGATCATTTCTCTGATCTTCAGAATGTGATGTGATTTTGTTGTGTATGAAATTAACTATGAGCGGATCAGAGGATTTAACCTTGATTAGATTGATTTAGATAAATTGTTAATGCGGTATAGGATAGGAGAGGTCTTGGAATTGGGTAATTTGAAATCTGTATGAAAACAATCAGAAAAATTGAGTGATACACAGTAAAACATGGTTACCATTTCATATTAAAATTCATGCATACAGTGGTGTTCATTCCCTGTTATATCAAAACATCTGAACTCATTTTATGATCAATTACATTTGTATCGAATCAAGATTGTTCGTCTTCAGCACTTCACTATAAGTGTGTTTTACTGTATTTGTTCGTCCTCAGCACTTCACTATACGTGTGTTTTAGTGTAATTGTTTGTCCTCAGCACTTCACTGTAAGTGTGTTTTACTGTAATGATCCCTCCCCATCACTTCACTATAAGTGTGTTTTACTGTAATTGTTTGTCCCCAGTGCTTCACTATAAGTGTATTTTAGTGTATTTGTTCGTCCTCAGCACTTCACTATAAGCAGTGCTCCAAGTTAGGAGTAAAACGGTCGCATTTACGACCAGAAAATCAATTTTGCGACTAGAGATTATATTTAAGTCGCATTTTTGCGAGTGGAGAAAAATTGGGCATCCAGTAAAATTTTATAATCGGGATCGGAAGTCTGAATAAATATTTTTCAGTCTCGTTCAAAACAACGTTTGAAAGCAATCAACATGGCGGGAAAACGAGGGTTAAAGTACTTTGGATTTATCAGTAGTAAAAAGTAGAAGCCTCAGTCTAGTACATTTAACGAAGAAATTCAAGAATCACACGGAGAAAGTTCTGCATTTAAGATGACGTAGCTGTGTCTAAAGAAAAATGCAAAAGTAAAGGAAGAACCCCAGTCCTAATGGCTGAAGGAATTTTCGTGGTTGATATACAGAGTTTGCAAAATGTTTTGTAGAATTTGTGAGGCCAATCAGCCAGCAACGTTCACCATTTCTGGACACCCATTGTCCGATTTTACCACGACCTGGTGTGCTTCTTTCAAATGTGGAAGTGTTGACTGTTCACGGTAACAGTAAGAGACATGTCGTCCGTGGCTGCATTACTAGCAATCTCTACCCAGAGTTATCGTTCCTTACACTCACTTCCACCTCTGTCAACGTCTCAAGGGTTTTACAAGATTTTTAGCTCTTCTGAGCCGAAGGCTCAAAGAGCTAATGCTATGGCCATTTGTGCGGTGTGCGTAAACTTTTTAGAAAAAGGGCTATAACTCAAGAATTTCAAATTTGTGACAGGGTATCATTGGCCCAAGGGCTTTCATACATATTAAATAGAGGGATGTGACCCTTTAACAAGGGGAGATAATCAGGAAAATACAAACAAAGTAGTGGTTGCTAAAAAATCTTCTTCTCAAGAACCACTGGGCAGATTATCACCAAACTTACACATAAGGATGAGGATATGTTGTAGATTAAAAATTGTTCAAGGCATTACCCTGGGGCTAAGGGCGTGGTCTCAAGGTCACTTCAAAGTTGACCTAAATTTATATTTCCTTAAATCTTTGATATTTTAGTCATTATAAGGACTAGGATCATCAAATTTTGACAGTTGATGCATCTTAGGACCTTGTGTCAAGTTGTCTCAAAAGTAGGTCACGGTGACCTACTTTTTTGAATTTTGCAGGTATTTATTTTAAAATTAATTTTGATGCATATCTTGGACACTTTGAAGCCTATGATCATCAAAACTTGTCAGTTGGTGGATCATGGGACCTTGAAATGCGTCAACTGAAAAATAGGTCACCGTGACCTACTTTCTGAATTTTATGGCTTATCATTTATAGATATATTTTAAGTTGTTATTTCAAATACCGAGAGGTTTAGAATCATCAAATCTTGTAAGTTGATGCATCTTGAGGCCTTGAAACATATTTATAAAAAAAGTAGGTCACAGTGACCTACTTTTTGAATTTTGCAGATATTCAAATTTCACATTTTCAATTTTAGATGCATATTTTGGGCACTGTAAAACCTAGGATCATCAAACTTTGTCATTTGATGCGTCTTCAGTCTTCGGTTTGTGTCGACCAAAAAGTAGGTCACCGTGACCTACTTTTGGTATTTGACAGCTAAATTACTATATTTCAGACACTATTTGACCTACAATCATCAAACTTTGTCAGTTGATGCATCTTGAGTCTTCGGAGTGTATCGACCAAAAAGTAGGTCACTGTGACCTACTTTTGGCATTTGACAGTTATATTTATATATATCAGTCACTAATTGACCTACAATCATCAAACTTTGACAGTTGATGCATCTTGAGTCTACGGAGTGTGTCGACCAAAAAGTAGGTCACCTTGACCTACTTTTGGAATTTGATGGCTATATTTATATATTTCAGATACTATTTGACCTACAGTCATCAAACTTTGTCAGTTGATGGGTCTTGCATGTTCGGAGTTCGCTGATCAAAAAGTAGGTCACCATGACCTACGATTGGAATTTGACAGCTATATTTCAATATTCAGATACTAATTGGCTTAAAATCATCAAACTTTGTCAGTTGATATTTCTTGGATTCTCAAAATGTGTAAACCAAAAAGTAGGTCACATTGACCTACTTTTTTTGAATTCTTAGGATTTAACTAAAGATTTAGAATACTAAGAGGCTAAGAATAGAAATGGTGGGGTTGTACAATTTATCAGAAGAGCGATTCTAGGCCCTTGGGCCTCTTGTTGTAAAATGGCACGTATGCTCAAATAAAGTATGGTTTTGACTTCAGTTACAAAAATATACACAAATAAATCAATATTGAGCAGATGTCAAGTCTTTTTGTGACACAAGAAGCATTGATTTGGGTTGAAACGTGGATATTGGGTAGTTCTATTGCACCAGGCCTATACATAGGTACATGAAGAATATATAGTAATGGAAAAAAATCTACAAATAGTTGCTTGTCCTACATTTTCCCGATATTTTATAAAATAGTTCTTAATTTAATTAGACGTAGTAAAAAAAAAAAAAAAAAAAAAAAAAAGTGGATTTACATGTGGAATAACGTTGCTTATTTTGAGACGTTGACAGAGGTGTAAGTGAGAGTAAGGAACGACAACTCTGGGTAGAGATTGCATTATTAGCAGTAACTTAAGTAAGTCGAGCGGGGCAACTGTTGCTGCTAATTTTCACAGACAATTACAAACTCGGGATGTAGTGTTCTTATTGATGCTGGTACTGATTGTTCAACAAAAGATCCAACAAAAATAGTAGCTCTTATTCGCATAAGCAGTGAAGGCCCACTTATTGAGGACTTTAAAGCAAATCCTTGTGTGGAATGCTGGGTTTTCTTCCCCAGAAGCATACTGTAAAATATACAGGATGGCCCAATGCAATACAACTTTTGCCAGGGTAAATCCTTGACTTGTTAGCATCCAGCATGTTTCACAGCACATTTCTATTCAGTTTAAAAATAAAACAAACAAAATGCATACCTGGGTGTTGATTTTTTTCTTGAAAGATATTCAAATTAAAAAAAAACAAACTTGTAGGTCTTATTTGCAAAATCTTCTACCATGGCGAGTAGAAATTTTGAACATGGCGACTAGAAATTTGAAAATGGCGACCAGAAATATTTCTAGGTCGCCATTTTGCGACCTGATAGCAGATGTGACTTGGAGCACTGATAAGTGTGTTTTAGTGTATTTGTTCGTCCTTAGCACTTCACTATAAGTGTGTTTTACTGTATTTAATTGTCCTCAGCACTTCACTATAAGTGTGTTTTAGTGTAATTGTTTGTCCTCAGCACTTCACTATAAGTGTGTTTTACTGTATTTGTTTGTCCTCAGCACTTCACTATAAGTGTGTTTTAGTGTAATTGTTTGTCCTCAGCACTTCACTATAAGTGTGTTTTAGTGTAATTGTTTGTCCTCAGCACTTCACTATAAGTGTGTTTTACTGTAATTGTTCGTCCTCAGCACTTCGCTATAAGTGTGTTTTAGTGTAATTGTTTGTCCTCAGCACTTCACTATAAGTGTGTTTTAGTGTAATTGTTTGTCCTCAGCACTTCACTATAAGTGTGTTTTACTGTAATTGTTTGTCCTCAGCACTTCACTATAAGTGTGTTTTACTGTATTTAATTGTCCTCAGCACTTCACTATAAGTGTGTTTTACTGTAATTGTCCGTCCCCAGCACTTCACTATAAGTGTGTTTTACTGTATTTAATTGTCCTCAGCACTTCACTATAAGTGTGTTTTACTGTAATTGTTCGTCATCAGCACTTCACTATAAGTGTATTTTAGTGTAATTGTGTTCATCACTTCTGATTCCGCCTCCCTTCTCAAAAAAAAAGAAGACACAATTCTCAGAATGCATCACCAACAATTGGTTACGTTTTAGTATCGAACTGTGTGTTCCTCAGGCTAGGTGATGCCCAGGGGAGCTTTGAGGCTTTTAGGCCTGAATCGTGTGTCACTCAGGCTTGGTGATGCCCAGGTGAACTTTTAGGCCTGAATCGTGTGTTCCTCTGGCTAAGTGATGCCCAGGGGAGCTTTGGGGGTTTTGGGCCTGAACTGTGTGTTCTTCAGGCTAGGTGATGCCCAGGTAAGCTTTGAAGCTTTTAGGCCTGAATCGTGTGTCACTCAGGCTTGGTGATGCCCAGGTGAACTTTTAGGCTTTTAGGCCTGAATCGTGTGTTACTCAGGCTTGATGATGCCCAGGTGAGCTTTGAGGCATTTAGTCCTGAATCATGTGTTACTCAGACTAGGTGATGCCCAGGTGAGCTTCGAGGGTTTTAGGCCTCTTGCTCTTATACTTTGTCAGTATACATTTATTGTATGGCTTCTGGAACAGTCAAACTGTTGTCCTGAGGTAAGGGAGAAGACCGGGGGAGCTGTAGCTGAAGGACAGCAGTTTACCAGGTCTTCTCCACTACTGAGGAAAATGAAATAAGCGTTTAATTACCCACCCTACTATATAATTCTGTAATTCAGCACTTTTTATTTCATTTGTAACAATATCTACAGCAAAGATTGAATGATATCTAAAGCTGTTATTTACTTTGATTGTTAGATTCTGGGAGAATCTACACTTTGTACATTCACTGGTCCTTTAGGAGAATCTACACTTTGTACATTCACTGTTCCTTTAATGATGTGTTTAGGAGAATCTACACTTTGTACATTCACTGTTTCTTTAATGATGTGTTTAGGGGAATCTACACTGTACAATCACTGGCCCTTTAATGATGTGTTTAGGAGAATCTACACTTTGTACATTCACTGTTTCTTTAATGATGTGTTTAGGAGAATCTACACTTTGTACATTCACTGTTTCTTTAATGATGTGTTTAGGAGAATCTACACTTTCATCGTCGGAAACCCACGGTTGATTATGCTTCGTTCCTCTCTCCATCACCCGTGGGTCCATTCATTCTTAATCGCTCGTTCTCATGAATAATTAATGAGG
>NC_079172.1:75073413-75098022 GCF_947568905.1 Ostrea edulis | reverse complement strand
ATGAAAGCTTTCTGACGTAGTGTAGATTCAAGTTTGCAAAAAATCGTGGCCTCCAGGGGTAGTTGGGGCCATAATAGGGACTAAGGTTTTACATGCAAATATATATGGAAAGTCTTCAGATATGGGCCAAGGTGACTCAGGTGAGTGATGTGGCCCATGGGCCTCTTGTGTTAAAAATTAAAAATATAACTCACTTAATGTTGACAATCAAAATTTGGACCATCTGAATGCAAGGATAAGAGCAATATTTTAGCTTTGATTCTTTGTTATGTAAACAAACAAACAGTAAAACGTTAATTTTGTAATTTAAAGCATCGTCATTTTGAATAATCACAAATGCTAACTTTTATATGACACATTTGACCTAAAGTAAAGATGTGATATATATAATAAACAGAGATCAATATCCATTTCTTTTGAAAACTTCGTAAACAATAACACACATCAATCTTTGTTTTCAAAACTAATAACAAACTCTCTATAATGAGCTTCTGTCATGATGATAACCTTAATTTTTTTTGTGAAACTTTCTAAACATATTAAACTATAGATTTTGATCATTTAAAGTGAAAAACAAAATTTGGAGGAAAATCGTGGATCTGTCGCTTTAATGATGTGTTTCGTACACAGCAAGTCTCTCTTTTTCTAAAACTCTTTATTACAGACATGATTTTTCTCAGCTTTCAAGCGGAATTTTGCTTTCCACACTGGAAAAATTCATTCTCTCTAATTCTAATGAATCTGCTTCCGTAGATTTCTAAGTTGCGAGGTCAATAGATTTCACTTGCACGGTCAATAGATTTCACCATTTACGAATCTTGTATACAGTTTTGACTTTGAATTTTACATAGTGATTAGTATTTCCTCATTGTATTCTTCTCCTTCATTGGTTGAATTACAATATCGCTTAATCAGCAGAATGAACACTTATTGTATGCACATGGGCCTTACAAAATGTACATATATTGTATACACATGGGTCTTACAAAAATATCCGTAAAAATAGTACAAGGAGATGACAGTAATGTTCAGTTTTTGAAGAACCTTTTAGCCAAGTGTTGGTAGATTGCGTTGGACCTTTGCCTAAGAATTGGTTAGGTACATCGTCAGATACCAACTGCTAATCTCCTCTTCTACTCAGATGAGTCAGTAGAAGACGAGATGAGCCGTGGTAATCAGACAATGGGTTAGGTATAACAAATATTTACTCTTGGCACTTTTTAGTTGACTCCCATAGCGAGCTTACTCCTTGGTATCAGGTCCGTCTTGCGGATTTACCGCTTCACTACCACCCTAGCTCATACGCAACTGAGTTTGACTGGCAGTGAAATAAAATCATTGCAGTGCACATAAAATTCTTAATAATGCCAACGGAACGCACACATTATTTGTGAAAGAATGTAAGAATATTCTGGAATCGGGCATTCAATTGGGAGAAGATGAGACTGCAGATATGAAAGCAAACACTGCGTCTTTCATTAAGTTTAAAATTTGTTAGTGTGGTTGATAAAATTATGCATGATATATTCAAATTTTAGCCAAAAAATGATGGTGAAAGCCTTATAAAGTCTATTGAAGTAATATTTTTAATTGCATGTGAATATAAGGAGGGGGAGAGAACTTGCGTTAGATTAATATAGACTTAGATATATCGCATGTAACTTTCCATGAAAATAAATGATCCAGCGATTCTTGAGCTAATATTTTAACAGAATTCAGATGAAAATATATCTGAAATGAATTAACGAATTCTATGTTTGCTTTGAGTTAACATCATTTATATACGCACATGGTACATTTTTGCGAAAAATACTTCATGTAACAGAATGAAGGAAGAGGCGATCGACAAGATATTTGAAGACTTCAACAGGTTGGGAACACATCCCCTATAGCGAGATATTCCCGCAAAAACGCGATTATCCCTCTATAGTGAGAATAAATATATCTCGTACAACCGAGGAAAACACTCGCGGAGAACATCTCTTTGTGTTTCACATGAAAAGAAGAATTAGTACTAAAATGGGATACTTCTGCAAATATAGATTAATCAAAACAAAAACACTCAGGATGTGCATTGGGTTTCAACCTCCTTCCCTCTTAACACAGATACATTGACATGAAATTTCTTGAATGTGTTGTAAATTTTGTAGAAACCATTCGTGTCATATGCTAAGTGTGTGTGTCAGTACTGCACAGAATTTGTCAATAAATACACCGAAAACACCTGTTCATGGTAATGTTTATTTCTCGTTTAAGAGGGATAATAAATACACCGAAAACACCTGTTCATGGTAATGTTTATTTCTCGTTAAAGAGGGATAATCGTGTTTTAGCCAGAAGATCTCGTTAATGGGGAATTTAAAGTGTTCCCAACCTGTTCAAGAGAATAAATTGTATCAATATCTGTTACAAATTGTGTCTGGGCTGTTACTGTTTTGTCTTGCAATAGGCTTTTGATATTTGACATACTGATAAGTGATCATCTCATGTAGATGTGCTGGGTACCATGGATAGTGACCTTTGATGTTGAACTTTTATGTTCACACAGTGTGTGATGCTGGGATACCATGGATAGTGACCTTTGATGTTGAACTTTTATGTTCACACAGTGTGTGATGCTTATATGAGTAAATTCTTCAAGCTAATGTGTCGTGTTCCTAGTTTGTGACGTTGAAATTCCATAAATATCTAGTTAAGCATAATACTTATGCTTGTGCATTTTGTTTTACCATGCATCAAAGATTCAGATTAAAGCTTATCAGACGGTGCTGTATATACCCCCCACCCCCCAACACCACCCCTTGTTGGAAATCGTGGACGAGTCGACTCTGGGGCCCTTGAGCCTTTGATTATAAATCTTAAAACCTCAATTTTGGTTCACAGAATTCATTTTCTAAAAGCTTTTTAAAGTCAAAATATCCGTTTTTGGACCCTTTGATCTAGGGGCACTGCCCCTAGGTACCCCACTTGGGGAGGACCCCCAGATCCCCCTCCCCCCTTTTCTACCTTTTTTAGAATCATATCTGTAAATTACATCACTAAACTGAACCATATTATAAGGAGGAATGCTACACCAGAGAAATTTGATATCATGGATGAAAAGTGGAGGATATGTGCAACAATATTTTTTTAATTGAAAACTCTCAAACTTAATTTATTTAGTCAAAAAATGCAGTTTTAGTAGAAAGCAATCTGAAAAAAAATAATTAAGTTCTCTGAGCATGTAAAAGTTAAACTACAGGACATGATGCAAGTTTTATGTGTGTTCCATGCCACATAGTGGAAAGAATCTGTCCAAAACACGGTGAACCTTGAATTTTTTTGGCAACTTTGAAGTCCTATTTTTTTGTGAGAGCTAGACTTTTAGGTCAACCGAAGATCTGATATAGAATCAAATAGCTATTTAGCTCACCTGAGTCACTTGGGTGCCTATATTGCTTTTTTCTGTGTCGTCGTTGTGCATCGTTCGTTAACAATTTCTTCCCAGAAACTACTGGGCCAATCTTGACCAAATTTGGTATGTAGTATCTGTAGGTGAAGGAGACTGGAAATTGTAAATTTCATGACCCCCACCCTAAGGGGCCTTAATTTGGGGGTAAAAACTTTAAAATTGATTTCTTAAAGAAGCTTCTACCAAAATTGTAAATTTCATGACCCCCGGGGCAGGGGTTCTGATCCCAGGGCGGGCCAAACTTGTTATATAGTGTTTATGTGTAAAACACTTAGATAACATCTTCTTTAGTGCTGTTGATACTATATTGAAACTAAATAGATATTCAGAAAGAGCAGGTAGTCCTCTACCAAAATTGTAAATTTCATGATTCCCAGGGTAAGAGTTTCTGACCCCAGGGTGGGGTCAGACTTGGTATATATAAAATATCACACTCTAATGTTGATCTCGGACCTGGAATTGGCCCCGAGATCACTCGAGGGACAATCCCAGGTCCGAGATCAACATTAGAGTGTGATATTGTTTATATCATATACCTAAAACACAAGTTGATAAACATTTTTTTAAAAATTGGGGGGGGGGGTATTGACCCAAACATACCGTATATACTCGCCTATAAGTAGGATTTTTGGGAGTCAATTTTTGGTCCAAAACTCTATGTCCGACTTAAGAAGATTGGTATTTCTCTGGGCGGCGAAATATAGTGTTTTAAGAACTTTGACGATTATCATGGACTACCGCACAAATGATTATTGTTCATAAATATCTAGACATATTGTATTGTTTGTGTATTTTAAAATCATGTATAAAGTACAAGTATTTACATATTTTTATCTAGTTAAAAATTATTTACATATCGATATCGGTAAAATTGAATTACGAACCTGATTTAATATTGAAATATTCATATGTATACCGGCTGAAATATATTTCATAACAGATTGAATATTGTTAACAGATAATTTAGATCATCATTCTTGACTCTTAAAAACTTTATTGTTGATACAATGAATTATACCGGACTCCCACAATAACAGTTTGCACGAGGCGCGTGTCACTAAGTAAACACGGTGTCAGGTATTGGTAATTAGGAGACCATAATTGCTTAGGTAACAAGGGATCATTGCCCATTACAGAACAAGGGTTGCGTTTAAACCCCAAATAGATATGGCTTGGATATTGAGCAGATCATAATTATTAATTTCTCGAAATATTTGTTGAAACATAGGTAAAAACACTAGAGCATTGACTTGAAATTGTCAACCGAATCTGACAAAAATTTGTACCGACTTATAAGCGGGTCAATGGCAAATTCCTACAAAATAACCTTAAAAATACAACCGACTTATAGGCGAGTATATACGGTAAATACATGGTATACTGTACAATGATATTTGACTATTTTATTCCTTCAGTGAGTTTACTTTAATGGTTATGTTTCCAGTACTATTGGCATTGTGAAACATGCTAAAGTCTGGGTTTTGTAGCATTATTCCATTGCTGGTCACGATAATTGGATGATTAATTATGGACATCCCCTCATGTGGTCTAGAATCTGGACATTTCAATTAACTGAACTGCTTGGCTGAGAAACTCGTCATATCTATCGCTGTGTTGTTCATGTACATGTATATACTATTAAGCAGCTCCCAGAGGCTTGCTAATTAATACAAATATTGGAAATAAGTGAATTATTTTTATTTATTTTTTCGGATTTACCAAACTCGCCCGTTTTCATTATTTCATATAATTTGTAAGAGTTGCAGAACTTTGTTTACGTGGCGTCATCGTATGAACGGGAATGTTTACAGATCTGATGCTGCTATTTCTTTGCTACGCGCATTGATGAAGTTTTCCGTCCAATGTTTCGTTTGATACATGCATCGAACAAAGAATTATAAGTTTCATTTCTTAAGTAATTTTTTTTTTTCTGTTTCCCATCTGTTTAGCGTCTCTAAATCGTTGAAATACGTCTGAAGATAATGGTTCTGCTTTCTCGTTTTATTGCCAAGTCCTCTACATTTTTCTACATCAAAATTGCCGTAAATTAACATTTTATCTCCATTAGGACCGGGAAATACTGAAAATGCTTCAGTATCACCCTCCATAATCCTCCTACTATTTTCTGTCGCCTAGAACGTTGATTGTTTTTAAATGAAGTTAAACATGTTATTCTAAATAAACAATTGTTACTTGGGTTACCCCCCTTTGTTAAATACTCACTACAATTTAGCGCTGTTTTTGAAAACGTTTTTATTCAATTTTTCTGCTTAAATTAAATTTTGTCGTGGAAGAAAGTATTATATTTGAAAAAAATTGTGTCTAGCACCATTTTTTCATGTAGTTATGTTAGATTTCAAAAGATTAAAGAAGAAATAGCCATTTGAAATTTGAGGATGAAACAGCCCCTTGACAACGGGCCGAGACAGAGATATCTCGGCCCTTAGGACAAGACAGCCCTACCTACTTGCAGCTGTACGTCTCACCCTAACCAAGATAGGTGTATCAGGGCTGATACACTACTAGGTATATATGATATATAGTGTTTATGTTTAAAACACTTAAATAACATCTTCTTTAGTGATATTGATACTAAATTGAAAGTAAATGGATATTTAGAAAAGACAGATAGTCCTTTACCAAAATTGTAAATTTGATAATCCCAGGGGTAGGGTTTTGGATCAGGGTGGGGCCAAAATGGTCAATTATTAAATGTGTGAACAATAAACATTTTTAACTTCTTCTTGATAACTATCATTCCAATGCTTTTTAGCTCACATGAGCTGAAAGCTCAAGTGAGCTTTTCTGATCGCTTTTTGTCCGTCGTCTGTCTGTCTGTCCGTTTGTCTGTTAAACATTTACATTTTCAACTTCTTCTCCAAAACCACAGGGCCAATTTTAACCAATGTTGGCACAAATCATCCTTGGGTGAAGGGGACTCAAAATTGTTCAAATGAGGGCAAACCCCCTTATCCAAGGGGAGATAATAGCAAATCAGTAAAAATACACTGAATTTTTTAAAAAAAATCTTCTTCTCCAGAACCAGTAAGCCAATTTCATTCAAACTTAATGCAAATCATCCTTAGTTGAAGGGAATTCAAAATTGTTCAAATTAAGGGCCAGGTTCTCTTCAAAGGGGAGATAATCACAAAAGTGTAAAAATAGGGTGGGGTCATTTAAAAATCTTCTCATGAACCACTCTACCAGTATAGTTGAAATTTACGTGGAAGTTTGCTGACATAATGGAGATTCAAGTTTGTTCATATCATGGCCCCCAGGGGTCGGATGCGCGGCGCCACAATAGGGGAAACCATATTTTATATGTAATTATATAGGAAAAATCTTTTAAAATCTTCTTCTCAAGAACCATTCAGCCAGAAGAGTTCAAATTTACATGGAAGCTTCCTGACATAATGCAGATTCAAGTTTGTTCATATCATGGCCCCCGGGGTTGGGTGGGGCCACACTAGGGGAAACCATATTTTATATGTGTGTATATAGGAAAAATCTTTAAAAATCTTCTTCTCAAGAACCATTGAGCCAGAAGAGTTCAAATTTACATGAAAGCTTTATGACATAGTGCAGATTCAGATTTGTTCATATCATAGCCCCCAGGGGTCGGGTGGGGCCACACTAAGTGAAATCATATTTTATATGTGTTTATATAGGAAAAATCTTTAAAAAATCTTCTTCTCAAGAACCACTGAGCCAGAAAAGCTGAGATCTATATGAAAGCTTCCTGATATAGTGCAGATTCTAAATTGTTAAAATCCTGGCCCCGGGGATCGGATGGGGCCACAATAGGGGATCAAAGTTTTACATACAAATATATAGGAAAAATCTTTTCCCCAAGAACCACTGAGCCAGAAAAGCTGAGATCTATATGAAAGCTTCCTGATATAGTGCAGATTCTAAATTGTTAAAATCCTGGCCCCGGGGATCGGATGGGGCCACAATAGGGGATCAAAGTTTTACATACAAATATATAGGAAAAATCTTTTCCCCAAGAACCACTGAGCCAGAAAAGCTGAGATCTATATGAAAGCTTCCTGATATAGTGCAGATTCTAAATTGTTAAAATCCTGGCCCCGGGGATCGGATGGGGCCACAATAGGGGATCAAAGTTTTACATACAAATATATAGGAAAAATCTTTAATAAAAATCTTCTCAAGAACCACTGAGCCAGAAAAGCTGAGATTTATATGAAAGCTTCCTGATATAGCGCAGATTCTAAATTGTTAAAATCCTGGCCCCTGGGGGTCGGATGGGGCCACAATAGGGGATCAAAGTTTTACATACAAATATATAGTAAAAATCTTCTTCTCAAGAACCAGTGAGCCAGAAAAGCTGAGATTTATATGAAAGCTTTCTGATATAGTGTAGATTCAGGTTTGTTAAAATCATGGCCCCCTGGGGTAGGATGGGGCCACAATAGGGGATCAAAGTTTTACATACAAATATATAGGGAAAATCTTTAAAAATCTTCTTCTCAAGAACCATTGGATCAAAGAAGTGCACATTTACATGAAAGCTTTCTGACATAGTGTAGATTCAAGTTTGCAAAAACCATGGCCTCCAGGGGTAGGTTTGGGGCCATAATAGGGACTACGGTTTTACATGCAAATAGATATGGAAAGTCTTCTGATATGGACCAATGTGACTCAGGTGAGCGATGTGGCCCATGGGCCTCTTGTTGAATTTAGTATGAAGCATATTTGGAACAAGGGGAACATAAATTGTATTTCTACTGGGGCCTTAGGGGCGGAGCAAAAACTGCACAAAATTGACCAATTTTCAAAAATCTTCTTAAGAACCGCACACATGTAAGAAAAACTAAATGCATAGTGACGTAGAGCAGGAAACCCTCTACCAAAATTGTAAATTTCATGATACCCGGGGTAGGGGTTCTGACCCCAGGGTGGGGCCAAACTTGTTATATAGTGTTTATGTGTAAAAATAACATCTTCAGTGCTATTGATGCTAAATGGATATAGCAGGTAGTCTTTTGCCAAAATTATAAATTTGATGATCCCCAGAGTAAGAGTTCTGACCCCAGGGTGGGGCCAAACTTTAGTATATAGTATTTATGTGTAAGTTTACTGATACTGTTTAAAATCTAAATGCATACTTAGGAATAGCAGAAAAGGATGTACAGTAAATGGTGAATTACACAACTCAGGGTTATGACTTTAGGATGCACGAGTCCAAATTAGTCATATCTTTTGATGTTTAATGTTAATACACCTATTATTTAAAGCCTTTAATCAGTGTATGCACTTTTGAGGGCAGTTAATTTTTAAGAACACATCTTGTTCTATACCGTTGCTGAACATTAGAATATTTAGCTTAGATATTCAGAACAGGAAATGTTTTCTAGATTTCATAGCCCATGGAAGTAGTGATACTTTTTCACTAGTATTCAGGTAACCTATAAGGCCTGTGGGCCTCTTGTTTAAAAATAAAAACAAAATGATCATATCTGTATCTTTTACAATTTAAATTTTGAAAATATTTTCAATACCGGTAATGAAAAGTTATTGATGTTCAATGTAATGAGGATTTCAAACAAGAAATTCACAAATGTTCTTCATCTTAGAACCCATTGAATTTAGGGAGGAGGGGGTATGAAAAATATTTGATTTTCCACAAAAGTAAAAAAGAAAAAAGGGGGGGTAGCATGCTGATGCTTCCTAGGATGTTTTATAGTTGCCCCACCAACATTCCTATTATAACTTTTCATGCGGGGTCGAAAATTTTCTTTCACCCATTCGTTCTGAAACCCCAAGAATTCTAAATCCAATCGTCAGCTTTCCCACAATTAAGTTGACGTTCAGTGTTTCCTAAATCCTCAGTAATTTCATCTTCGCCGCATTATTCTTCAATATCACTGCCATCGCTCGCTCATTCACCTCGATGTGCTCTCGTTCGCCTCTGGTGATTCAATTTTCTTTGTTTTAACCAAAATTTTCCATCATAACTAAGTATCTAGTTTCACTTTTATTTCAGGGTTTGACACTAAGGCACGTCCGACCGACCGAGTCTGCTAAATGATAGGTCCGGTCGGGTAAAATGTCGATTTACTAGTCCGACTGTTCGTGTTCAAAAATTAAACAACAAACTTTACTTTAAACCATAAGATATTTTTTTCTTAACTAAAAAAATAACTGTAAAGAGTTTACGAGCAATTTTGAACCGCGTGGTATCTAATATATAATATCTATTTTTTGCTCTAATACATAAGTCGCTGTCAGAAGTGATGTTTTACATCATCTACACAATGCTAATGTGTGTAAAGTTATGTTTCGGATAAATATATAGATGAAAACTGAATTTACTTTCATTTTAAAAAAAACCCAGTTTATTTTAATTGAATAAAAGAAAGTGTCTATCAAATTAGTAAAATATGTCGTAAACAGCTATTTTTCGGTGTTGAGACATGTGCGGGAATGTCTCTTTTTTCAAATATGACTTCTCGTCCTCAAGGAAAGATGTCCCGAGAGATTCAGAAAAAAAGAATAGGTTGGGAAGAAACAAAGCAGAGGTTATGAAATAGAAATTTAAATAAAGCGGTTAAGGTAATTTTATTCTAACAAATGGACTAAAGAATTTCTGTGCCGGGTAGAATTTAAAGAAACAGAAAATGCGTTTAAAAATAAAAGCATGAAATTGAATGACGAGACTAAAGATTATTTTGAGACAATTAAGTACGTTTTAGTTCAAACTTAACGTTTGTCATTTGAATTAAGTATTTAGATATGGAGCAGGGTTCGAAATTAACATATGCCCGTCAGTCTGTGACTGGTTAAAAGTCTGGCAGACTGACTGGGATTGGCTAATTTTCTAAAGCATCATTTTGGAAAATATACTTATGAAATCTTATACACACATTCAGCTGGACTGGAGACATAAAAAGTTAGCTTCAAACCCTGTGGAGAAACCATCATTTTGTTGGGTTTTTGGGGAAAGTTGGTCAGGGCTAGTGGATGTAAGGTCAGGTCTAGTAAAAATCATTTGAAGTAGCCCGACTGGTCTAGTGCTCAAAAAAGTCAATGTCAAACCTTGTATTTGCACATAGCTAGCTATGTTTCCGCTTTGTCTTACTCGGTAAAATGTTTTCTACATCCGTGCATTTCAATGACGAGATCAAGTCAAAAACTGAAGTACGACTAAACTTGTATCCTGTATGCTACTTACAACACAACTGCAGTTGTATCGAATAAAAAATGGGTTAAAGTAAAACAACATTTATGTACCTTACATTTTGATTTATAGTGAATGTATGAATATTTATATCTCGGCTGCGCCTTGGGAAATAGTTGCTGTCTTGGGGGGACAATATAAACTTGCTATTAATTGTCCTCATGCCAGTAAATAGGTGTATAGTATCTGATTGATTATTTGATTTTTATTAAAGCAATATTTTTTATAAAAGAAAAATTATATTTTATTAATAGACAACTTCTGGTTTGATCTGAGGAAATCTGTTTTTATCCATTATAAAGTGTGCCCTGCGAGGGGTATTTGTCCGAAAAGGACAGTCCTAGTTTATACCACTGATGAAGCTGTTATGTATACAAAGCTCTATGGTCAATGATGAACATTAATTTCATTTTTCTTTCCAAGTAAAATGTGTGTGATTTAAAACTTTTCCTCCTTAAAGACAAAGATCGGTTGTTCCTTGAAATGTCTATAATTTTTTTAAGCGATCTCTTAATGTTTGCTCTTAATCGTAAACATACTTTTGTGCATCTGTTGTGAAACAGACTGTTGTCAATGACTTTGTTGACAATTACATATTGTGGAGTTATTACAGGAAGCTTCTAAGTCTTGGCAGCTGTCAATGATTTCATGAGTTTTGACTGATCAATGGTTTTCGCAGGGAGAAACGGGTTTATCTTAATTCGTAGAATTATCAACGAGAATATATTAAAGGAATAAACGGGAAGATTGTGTATTATTGAAGTATTAAAACATGAAAGCATAGGTTTATTACTGAAAAAGCAATGATGAATGCATTTATTGATGTTTACATTTCCAGCGATTTTGCCTTTGATATATTGTCACAATTTAACTCTGAAATGTGTTGGTTTGTTGTCACAATTCATCAAGGACAACACAAATATCTAACATCTACTTACAAAATGTACAATAGAATTAAAAAGAATAAAGGATTCGAGTCGATGATAGCAGGCTACATCAGACGAAGACACCAGGTAAATGTTGAAGAATCCCTGTACTGTGTACCATGATCATATAATGTCGATCTACAATGGTTCTCCCAGCAGAGATCATCTGTCATCCATAAGCTGACTCAAGGGACAAGCACTAATTAACTCAAAGTCACATATTTAAAATATTGTACAGCATCCTAGAGTAAGTCAACCTATCCACTCTATTGTATACACAATATCAACTCAAAAATATTGAATATTTATAGTGCATCGCAGATATTCTGTCATAACTTTATAAATATTTGACCTATTCAAAACAAAGAGGTATGTATTCTCCATGTAATATGAATACGAACTTTGTAAAAATAAAATTAAAACACTTGTTGAGGTGTAGCTTCTGAATACATGTAAACCACTGGGGTGAAAACTAGTTTGTTCGATATTACTATATATTGTTAACCGATTGGTGACGGTGTTATATCAGCCATAATACTATCCATCTCATTGCGATCCAGCCTCAACCTCCAACACCTCTCAAATGCACTGACATAGTGAAGTTAAGTTGTGTCGAAGTAACATTCGTATGCTCCGTACGGGATGTATGGGTTGTCCCGTGGTTTAAAAATAAATATAATGACCACCGTGTACCAACACATCTGATGACTGTGGTACTGTCTTTTGATGGCGGGATCGACACATACAAAACTTTGTAAAAAATAAAAAAAAGTTAGAATGCTTGTTGAGCTGTAGCCATGGTGCTTATTTTTTCATTGGACACTCGATCCTGTATCCGGAATTTTTCTACAGATCTGACCCAAATTTTAAAGTAAAAAAAAAAAAAATAACTAGAGTTATCAGACTTTGACATTACAGAAAAGAAAACACGGGAAAATATAGCATCCGGTAAATAGTTTTGAGACTACTTCCCTATAGGGCAGATAGTTCAGAAACTTTTCCAGGGCTAGCGTTATCCAGAAGAAATAGCAAATTTATTCACCTAACATTTATATAGCAAAAACATTCTGAGGTGTAATAAATATATATATTTAATCCTGTGATAAAATGCATTAGAGGGTTTTGAAGCATATTTGCTTATAAATGCAAAGATCAAATCACTATAAATCTGTTTAGCGTATGAACACTGTCGAGCATGTTGTATGCATCTAGCATCTCGGCCCACAGTAAACAGTGATTTTGTAATAATAGTAGTAGGGGTCTATACCTTACACCACCTTCTGATAAAATAATCTTTAGCCCTTATTAGGGGGTGGTATAGTATAAACCCCTACTATTATCATTACAGACAAAATTACCAGTTCCTGTGCTTGACCTCACATGTGCAGAATGAAAACAAAGCCTTGTTGTCCATTCCCGTCTCAGACAACACAAGTGCACCTCATTCGATGCCAGAGAAGTTGATCTTACCTCTAATGTGATTGATATCACCAAACAAACACAAAAAATTAATCCAAGTGCAGGATTTTTCAACAGTTCTTCTTTCAGTAATTGTACTTTCAATATCTTGAAGTGACAACATGCCGACTAGCACCTATAGTGACTATTTCCCCATTAATCCCCTATAAGTTGTGTGATGCTCTCTGATGGATTCCCATTTCCCCATTAATCCCCTATAAGTTGTGTGATGCTCTCTGATGGATTCCCATTTCCGCAGTAAGTTGTGTGATGTTCTCTGATGGATTCCCATTTCCCGGGACAGTAAGTTGTGTGATGCTCTCTGATGGATTCCCATTTCCCCAGTAAGTTGTGTGATGTTCTCTGATGGATTCCCATTTCCCGGGACAGTAAGTTGTGTGATGCTCTCTGATGGATTCCCATTTCCCCAGTAAGTTGTGTGATGCTCTATGATGGATTCCCATTTCCCCAGTAACCCTCTATAAGTTGTCTGATGTTCTCTAATGGATTCCTATTTACCCAGTAACTGCGTATAAGTTGATGGACCAGTTTCCAGTTTAGTTCTCTCCCGTGTCCTCTTTCTGATTTGGTGATGATGTGGTTGGTGGGTTCTTTTCATTAGAATGAAAGCATTGTAGATAGCTACATCAACCCTAAACTAAAACAAGTATTTCCACCTCATAATGGCCACTTTTTCTCGGGTTTACTGTTGGTGAATCTCAGCTGATCTGCTCTGTCAGCTTCGTTCATGTTTTGGATGTATAAGTTTTAAAATGTTCGGTCCTTTAGCATTCACATTCGATCTCTGTTGGCTTTCTTCAGACCACTGTCATGTCCTGTGGATGAGAATTGGTTTATTTATTTGTTTTACATCACTTAAAGGATTTTTCACTCATATTGAGACATCACCTGTTGTAGGTTAAGAACTACAAATTACCTATGCTTACGCTTAGGACATAACAGTACTTGTACTTATTAGGGCTGTAGCAGTACTTGTACTTAGGGCCGTAGCAGTACTTGCGCTTAGGGCTGTAGCAGTACTTGTACTTACGGCTGTAGCAGTACTTGTACTTAGGGCTGTAGCAGTACTTGTACTTAGGGCTGTAGCAGTACTTGTACTTAGGGCTGTAGCAGTACTTGTACTTATTAGGGCTGTAGCAGTACTTGTACTTAGGGCCGTAGCAGTACTTGCGCTTAGGGCTGTAGCAGTACTTGTACTTAGGGCTGTAGCAGTACTTGTACTTAGGGCTGTAGCAGTACTTGTACTTAGGGCTGTAGCAGTACTTGCGCCGAGGGCTGTAGCAGCACTTACGCTTAGGGCTGTAGCAGTACTTGTACTTAGGGCTGTAGCAGTACTTGTACTTAGGGCTGTAGCAGTACTTGCGCCGAGGGCTGTAGCAGCACTTACGCTTAGGGCTGTAGCAGTACTTGTACTTAGGGCTGTAGCAGTACTTGTACTTAGGACTGTAGCAGTACTTGTACTTACGGCTGTAGCAGTACTTGTACTTAGGGCTGTAACAGTACTTTCACTTAGGGCTGTAGCAGTACTTGTGCTGAGGGCTGTAGCAGTACTTGTACTAAGGGCTGTAGCAGTACTTGTACTTAGGGCTGTAACAGTACTTTCACTTAGGGCTGTAGCAGTACTTGTGCTGAGGGCTGTAGCAGCACTTACGCTTAGGGCTGTAGCAGTACTTGTACTTAGGGCTGTAGCAGTACTTGCCAGTGACTACTGTGACATGGATCTCTGATCAGTTTATTTCCAATTATATATGTTAATCACCACTTCATATGACAAGTAACTGAGTGAGTGTCAAATTGCCCATTACAGGAGTTAATAAAAACTTTAGCCTGTTGTAATCCTCCATTTTGGGTGATCTAAAATATCAATCCTCTTCCATTTTGGTCTGGGTACTTTTGACCCTTTTATTCATTGACAATGACTTTTAAAAATCAAAGGGGGGGGGGGGGGGGGACATTATCAATGAGAAAGTTTGTTGTGAACAAGCTCTATTGAGGTCTTGTGGTTTGTTTATCTGGAAGAGTCCAGAAGTATCGGAGATCCAGAACAAGTCATTTCATATCCTTTTGTGTGGATTTTCTGTCATTTCTTCACAATACTACAGGAATAATAATTAAGTTCTTCTTAGGCCAATTCAACTATTAGTAAATTATCATCCGGGGTCACAAGAAATATGGGACGGGTGGGAGGATTTTATTTTTCTATTTTTATTTCCAGAAAAAAAAATTAATGACAAAAGGCATCACACAAAGTGTTAATCAAGTTTACATTCAAAGAATCCTTGGTAGAAGATATTAAGCCAACATTCTGTGACTTTAATCATTCACTCATGTCACTGGGAAGCAAGTTTGTTTGAAATCACAATTTTTGCGACATTAAAAAAAATCGGAGTGGGCCCTTTTTTGAGATGCGGGTGGGGATGATAATCTATCAATTAATTTTAATTGGCCTTAATTTTGCGTAACAATTGCGTAATTTCTGCTTCAATACTCTGCCTCTGTGATCTTTTAAATCTTTACTGAAATTTTTTAAAAATACACAATTTCTTTAGTAGATTCCTTCACTCTATTAAAAAAAAAAGAATAAAAATAAACAAATACAAAATGTAGGCCTAATCATTAGAGAAATTGAACTCTTCTGTTTTTAAAGGTATTATTACTTTAACCTGGCTATCACAGCAATATTGTGTAAGAAAAAGGCTTAGAAAAGGACTTAATGGTTGGACAAAATTGCTTTTGGTCTTTATTGATTATTCATGAGAAGGAGCGAGTTGGAATGAATGGACCCATGGGTGATGAAGAGAGGAACAAGGTGTAATCATATCTGATGATGTCAGTCGTTGTATATAGGACAAAGACATGTACACTACTAAGGTGTGGATAATTATGATCTTCCTGACAGAGACATGAACACTTAACTAAGGTGTGTTGGGACGCTGTTTACTCCTAGTTATACTCCACGCAACAAAATCGTGACCTGTCAGTCTGTCTGTCAGTCCCTTTGTTGTCAGCGCAACTCCTTTGAGACCGCTCAAAAAAATTCCGTGAAACTTTATCATTTATATGAGGCATTGTCAAGCAATGTTGGAGTCTGGAGTATGTGAGACATTGTCAAGCAATGTTGGAGCGTGGAATATGTGAGCAGCAATGTTGGAGTATGGGGTATGTGAGACATTGTCAAGCAATGTTGGAGTCTGGAGTATGTGAGAATTGTCAAGCAATGTTGGAGTGTGGGGTATGTGAGACATTGTCAAGCAATGTTGGAGTGTGGGGTATGTGAGACATTGTCAAGCAATGTTGGAGTGTGGGGTAATTGTGAGACGTTGTCAAGCAATGTTGGAGTGTGGGGTATGTGAGACATTGTCAAGCAATGTTGGAGTGTGGGGTATGTGAGACATTGTCAAGCAATGTTGGAGTGTGGAGTATGTGAGCATTGTCAAGCAATGTTGGAGTGTGGGGTATGTGAGCTTGCTCACTTATTCTTTCATTTGGTATAATTTTTTACCCAACTCATATTCTCACTTCAGACTTCACCAGTCCAATAACCCTGTAAATGGTTAATCAGGTCAAGGTTACATGGACTGTAAAATTTAACTGTGATATGTAATTGTTGAATTATTACATGTACATTACACATTGCATGAAAATATAGGCAGTCCACATGATGTTAATAATTACAAACCAATATCCTTAATGTCAGCAGTATGTATACATTACTTTAATGTCAGCAGTATGTATATATTACTTTAATGTCAGCAGCATGCAAATTACTTGAAAACACCTGCATGATTTTTAATGGACAATGATATACTTTATAGATATCTAGCCAGGTGATTCAACTACAAAGCAATTGCTTGAAATATATGATACTGTCATTTCAAATTTAGATCTATGGTATATCTAAAGCATTTGATTAAGTATGACATAATGGATTATATAAATTAGACATAACGGCATTTCAAAACAAATAATTTTGTGGATTGAAAATAACTTGTCTGAAAGAATGGAAGTAAGTCTTGATGGTTTCACTTCTGCTAGTAGTAATACTAATTCTGCAGTTCTACAAGGTTTGTCTGAAAGAATGGAAGTAAGTCTTGATGGTTTCACTTCTGCTAGTAGTAATACTAATTCTGCAGTTCTACAAGGTTCTGTTTTGGGGCTATGTTTGTTTTTGTAATTGAATGATAAAGGCACTCTGCCGATGACACATCACTGTATATCATTTACAGACATGATTTTTCTCTGCTATAAAGTGGAATTCCGCTTTCCGGATTTCTCATTTCCACTCTGAATTTTAAAATCCGCTTTTGTTAGTATTCCGGAATTTTCTGTCATTGATGCGGGCTTTACTTGTTGTAAAATGCTTCCTCAAGTTATGTATATCTTCTGATTGTTCATTGGTTGAATCGTCGTCTCACTATTCGGTTTCTCCAATCAACAGTTTGTTTAAGTAACTGATCTCGTTTTAAAACAATGTCTGCACACGTTGTGCAGTGAGGTGGCGATGTAAAAACTATCGATAAGGACCTACGTAATGTATGGAAATGGGAATGGCTGGAGAAGATAGTCAAACCTTCACAACTTTAATATGGGTCTCTGGAGGTCATTCCTGAGGGGCTTTCAAATGTTAAAATAGCCATTTTTGGCCGGGGGCCTTTGGTCCCCTGGACCCCCAGATCAGGGGCGCTGCCCCATGACACCCCACTGGGGGAGGACCCCCAGACCCCCCTTCAGCTTTTTTTTCTTTTCTTAGGAATCATGTCTGCATTTAGAATGTCGTAAGCAGTGCAGTAAAGTCATATAACTAGTGATGACAGGGAAAAATTGAGAAGTTGAGTTTAATTCTAATAAAACAATCATTTAAACCTGAATGGAAAAATCTAAATTTTACTAGATGAAATATTCAAATTGTATATGTAATTTTTGGATCCATGAGATAGCCCAGTATTGAAACTTTCTTACACACATAGACACCACAAGGTATAAATTATGAATACATTTATTCAGTTTGTGAGTGAATTGTCAAGAAGTTGCAAATCAATAGATTCTTAAAAAAGAATGTTTGATATGGTGATTTCTCTATATGAGGGAAATTTTTTTGAGTGGAACGTTAAACAATATACAGTCTCCATATGAGTGAAATTTTTTTGAGTGGTTCGTTGAACAATATACAATCTATCAATCATAATGAAACAAAAATGTTGTCAAGGGCAATAACTCCTATACTGGTATTTTTCTCTACTGTATGTCAGATCTATTATACAATGATTTCCTTGATATCCACAATTAATTTATACATATTTTATCAATTAGCAGTTTCTACAACTGTTTAAATAAAAAATTTGTCATTTTAACAAGCATTTTAATTGATTTTTATTATTCTGTTTAACGAAAATGTGTGATTTTCTGATGTTCACATATATACTTGTTTTAGTAATTAATATATATATATATATATATATATTGTCTGACATCTTTAGAAAGCTGGCAACATACACATTTTCTTTGGTTATTAATTAAATTAACTATATGGAGTGGAAATTAATAGTTTTTCCACTTTTAACAATCAATATTGATAAAGTCAGGTGAGGTCCAACATTGAATTCAATCATTTCTGTGATAGCATAATAATATATGTGATATCTCTGGGATTGACTGGGAGACTTCCAGAATTGGGCATTTAAAAATGTTTCCCATTGGGAATCAAAAATCTCCAGAATCCCCTCATTAAGACCCAACTTGTAAATGACAACAAATTAGACATACATTATAAATGATCAGGGGATCATCAGGCTTGTGTTTGTTCAGGACAGGGTTATAATGATTAGCCAAATACAATAAATAATTGCTGGGGTAATACTGCATGCTGTTTCACACAAATTAAATGAACACTTGATTAGTAGAGCAAGCTGCATTATTATTTGATTTGTAGCTAGTAACACTGCAGTAAACACTCCTCCTGTCGTTCTTACTATGGCCAGGGATCTGCCTGATGTATATTGGGCATAGCATTGATTCCATACAGAAAGTTCTCATGCTTTGCTAGTTAGAATCAACACTCCAAATCGTTTATTGAAGACAGCTATTCATATGGACAATTATACTCATAGCTGCATGTACAACTGGCTAATTAATGGATGGTCTGGCCAGATTGATAATAAACAGATGAGTTGAGGGTGGGGGTTAACCAACATACTTGTGCACAGTGGGCCAGTCAGTTTAGGATGGTTACCAAGAAGTCCAGACATTTGACACCCATGCATATATGTCATGTGCAGGAATTGGTTTGAAACTTAATTGTATACCCAGTTTTCCAGATGACTGCATGAGCCTGGTATCAATAGTATTAATGCCAAGGTACTTGAAGATTGATTCTTGTCAATGTTAAAGAGGTAGTAAAGCTCATTTTGGTGGATTTTTCTGTCTCGTCCCAAATCATCTTATTCCCTTCTAATATAAAACAAAAAAACAAAAAAAACAAAACAACAACCGTGAATGATATTTATCAACTTTGAATATCATAATTACTTTGAATTTGGAGACAAATGCAGACAGATGCATAAAATTGTTATGATTTACAGAAAATGACTTATTAGAGTCAATTTGACTCATTTTAAATCTTTAAAATATTTTAAGCAAACAACTTTTACTATCCCTTTAATTGGGAGGGGGGAACAATACTTCGATGTCTTGTGAGAATCCCAATCCAAGTTGCACCTCATCACGAAGTACAAGTCACTTATGATATACTGTAGACATGTTTACACCACCACACATTAACTTAACCCTCTGTTACAGATTGGGGGGGGGGGGGGGGGTGTACAATCCAATACTCTAGACATGTTTACACCACCACACATTAACTTAACCCTCTGTTACAGATTGGGGGGAGGGGGTGTACAATCCAATACTCTAGACATGTTTACACCACCACACATTAACTTAACCCTCTGTTACAGATTGGGGGGGGGGGGGGGGGTACAATCCAATACTCTAGACATGTTTACACCACCAAACATTAACTTAGCCCTCTGTTACAGATTGGGGGGGGGGGGGGGGGGGGGGTTACAAGCCAATACTGTAGACATGTTTATACCACCACACATTAACTTAGCCCTCTGTTACAGATGGGGGTGGGGTGTTGTTGTTGTTACAAGCCAATATATCTGAAAACAATCTAGTATTCCCTCAAATCACTTTTGATGTACTGCATGCTTTTTTACCTGAATTGAAGCCTGAGGATTGAGTGTGTCTTAAAATTAGACACTTCTTCTCTATCATTAGAGTACCTCTGCCCTTCCATGCCAACTCAAGGTTAAAATTACCATATCACACCCTAGCTATTACTATGGGGCTAACTACTTAATTAGCAAAATTACCCATGATTTGATAATCCATTGATAAACAATAATTATTACTGTGTATCTCTAATATTTTGTACAGTGTCAAATTTTGTAGTTTTGGTTGTACATGGGATGAAGGCCATTGAGGACGATTTTGATATAAATCCAAATACACAAAAATCAAAGACAGGAATTGAAAATAAAATGTTTGTTTTCATTTGATTCCCCTTCTAATGTGATATTTTTGTTATTTTATAATTTCACTTTAACTATAATTTTTTTTTAGAAATAAATGGCTGTTTTGAAAATATACTGACTTCCATATAAATTTTTGTAGGAAATTGAAGATAATTATAAAAATTACATCTGTGGGTTTTTTTCTTCTTCAAATAAAATGGTAAAATTTAAGTCAGAACATTTATAAACCTGCAGAGTAACAGTCACAACGTTTGTAAGTAGCAGTCAAGGACTTACATTAAGAATTCAGCTGTGTGAGTTTTGCATCTTTAGATGTTTTAGAAACCATTGAAATATGTAACACAGGTGTTTGTACACAAGTTTTAGGAAGATGAACTTATTAATTTGTGACCCAAGCACCATGATTAGGAATTGATCCTGTATAAGCTGTCTGCTGCTGTTCATTGTGTCATAATTCATTTTCCTAGCCCTATAGTGAATGGAATTATAAAGTGTTTATAGGTTTATACAATGTAGTCTGAGAATAAACATTTTTTGTTGTTGTTTTTTTTTTGTTGTTGTTGTTTTGTTTTTTTTCATTTTTCACTTGTCAAAATATTTCACCCATTAAAGGAGGATTTTTAATTGCTTGTGGTTGTGATAATACTGAAAGTAAATTAAGAATGTTTCATTTTATGTATATGTTTTGCTGAGGGATATAACCATTTGTCTTTTATAGAATATAGAACAGTTATCAGACTTCATTGAGCACTGCACTTCATTAGGGGTGTAAAATTATCTTCATGATAATCTTGTTCAGGTTAATCTTTAACCATTCCTCACTATAAAGCTGTCTGGTGATCTATCCAATGCCCCTGGGAACTGTTTTGTAATTATGATTTTTACTAATCTGTCTCATTGTGAGAGGTGATAATGGAAACTCTCAAGGGAAAGAGGAAGTGGGGTGGAGAAGTCCAAAATGACTTCTGAGCACCTTACCTGTTAGTGGCCTGTCAGCTGTTTGTACAGTCATCACAAATTATTCCCACCTGATCATTGTTACCTGGACAGGTGAAGATGGTGAGAAAAGTCTCCCAATTAGCCACTTACAAAGTGTTTAAGATGCATCTCTACTACTTTAATTGATGGAGAAGCATAGAGTACTCTATGGTATAAAGACTACTTCTCTGGGGGTGTGAGGTAGTGCGATTTCACACTGTCCTCAGAGCTTACACACTAGCACTAGAGACTTGTATGATATTCACCCTATCCGATGTGATGGCTTTAGACTTGAGCGATGAGTATTTTTGGTCTGAACTGGAATCTGAGGGTCTATTTTTGACTGATTGCAGGAAGAAGACAATATCCTTCAGAAGAATACAGTCCATGCCGGTAAGATTTCTCACATAGAGCTAAACTTTCTTACCAATATACTCTTTTAACTGTTGAATTGTGTGTATTTTGAAGTATATATGTACACAAATGCTATAAACACTTAATGACATGGAATGTCTATGAATTACATCCTTTTTTTGTGAATTTTTTTTGATGCTGTGCTTTTACTTGGCTGTGCCCCTGTCTGCTGTGTGAAAAACAATTATCCAAGTTTCCTAATTTGAGATTTAATGATTATAAAATGGTGAATATTTCCCTGATTTTGAGGACCGCTGCTTTCCTGTTGTAGCTCTCTAATTTGTGATTTAATGATTATAAAATGGTGAATATTTCCCTGATTTTGAGGACCGCTGCTTTCCTGTTGTAGCTCTCTAATTTGGGATTTAATGATTATAAAATGGTGAATATTTCCCTGATTTTGAGGACCGCTGCTTTCCTGTTGTAGTTTCCTAATTTGTGATTTAATGATTATAAAATGGTGAATATTTCCCTGATTTTGAGGACCGCTGCTTTCCTGTTGTAGCTTCCTAATTTGGGATTTAATGATTATAAAATGGTGAATATTTCCCTGATTTTGAGGACCGTTGCTTTCCTGTTGTAGCTCCCCATGATGAGACTGAGCCCGGTGGATTTCCCAGACAAGGAGAATGATTGCTCTGTGTCACCACCGACCTCTACCACCTCACCGGTGCTGAGTCCGAACTCAGAGGTGTCCCCACCAATCCCATCCGCCAGATCTCCCCAAATGTCCATCATCAGCAAACCCAAGTTCTTCCTGGACGAGAACAGCTCTCAGGACAGCGGAGTGTGTCTGACCGATAGGGTAAGTAACCGATAGGGTGACTGACCAGTGGGGGGGGGGTGTAACATCTGCTAGCTGACCGATAGGGCAAGTAACCGATAGTGTGAATGACCAGTAAGGGGGGGGGGGGGTATCATCTGCTAGCTGATGATTGGATGAGGTAAAGAAAAGAAAACCAAACTCGGGTTTACAGAAATTTATATTTACATACCTACTGAAAAAGCATTCATTTAGAATTTGTGCTAGAATATAAATGTTCCATTTATAATTGGTTTATCCATTATTCTAAAACATTTTATGTTGAGCAGTTTGAACCTTGGTTCTGGGTCAAAAAGAAAGGGATGTGGATATAATGATTATTTAAGTTTGTTGAATGTTGGAGAACAAAATGAGAAGATATGTCTAATAAAAGGCAAAGATAAGTTTGTAGTAGATTTGTATGTATAGATGGGTTTATTTATGCAATATCTGTTGCATTTCATGCTTTAGCCATTATCTGATTATATGAGTGAATTTTCATTAAAAAAAAAGAAAAGTTTCAACTTAACTTGCACAAGTAATCCTTGTAAAAGAGTTTCAAGATTATTTGACTATATAGCCATGCCCCTTTTCATAGGGAGTTAGTTAGGAAGCGGTGAAATTGAGGTGGACTTATTAAAAAAAATTCTCCTTCCGGTTATTAACACCCCCTCTCCCCCCCGGTTATTAACACCCCCTCTCCCCGGTTATTAACACCCCCTCTCCCCCGGTTATTAACACCCCCCTCTCCCCCGGTTATTAACACCCCCTCTCCCCCGGGTTATTAACACCCCCTCTCCCCCGGTTATTAAGTTATTAACACCCCCTCTCCCCCGGGTTATTAACACCCCCCTCTCCCCCGGTTATTAACATCCCCTCTCCCCCGGTTATTAACACCCCCTCTCCCCCGGTTATTAACACCCCCCTCTCCCCCGGTTATTAACACCCCCTCTCCCCCCGGTTATTAACACCCCCTCTCCCCCGGTTATTAACACCCCCTCTCCCCCGGTTATTAACACCCCCTCTCCCCCCGGTTATTAACATCCCCTCTCCCCCGGTTATTAACACCCCCTCTCCCCCGGTTATTAACACCCCCCTCTCCCCGGTTATTAACACCCCTCTCCCCCGGTTATTAACACCCCCTCTCCCCCGGTTATTAACATCCCCTCTCCCCCGGTTATTAACACCCCTCTCCCCCGGTTATTAACACCCCTCCCGGTTAACCCCCTCTCCCCCGGTTATTAACACCCCCTCTCCCCCGGGTTATTAACACCCCCTCTCCCCCGGTTATTAACATCCCTCTCCCCCGGTTATTAACACCCCCTCTCCCCCCGGTTATTAACACCCCTCTCCCCCGGTTATTAACACTCCCTCTCCCCCGGTTATTAACACCCCCTCTCCCCCGGTTATTAACACCCCCTCTCCCCCGGTTATTAACACCCCCTCTCCCCCGGTTATTAACACTCCCTCTCCCCCGGTTATTAACACCCCCTCTCCCCCGGTTATTAACACCCCTCTCCCCCCGGTTATTAACACCCCCTCTCCCCCGGTTATTAACACCCCCTCTCCCCCGGTTATTAACACCCCCCTCTCCCCCGGTTATTAACACCCCCTCTCCCCCGGTTATTAACACCCCCTCTCCCCCGGTTATTAACATCCCCTCTCCCCCGGTTATTAACACCCCCTCTCCCCCGGTTATTAACACCCCCTCTCCCCCGGTTATTAACACCCCCTCTCCCCCGGGTTATTAACACCCCCCTCTCCCCCGGTTATTAACACCCCCTCTCCCCCGGGTTATTAACACCCCCTCTCCCGGTTAA